>NW_024962250.1:12600900-12609245 GCF_019238085.1 Lagopus leucura | reverse complement strand
AAACGAGCAAACTTAACTGGGGAGCATTTCTGTGTCACTGACAAATTAGTTGTGACATATTTGATTGATCTGTGTGGGGGTTTTATCACTTTCAACCCTTCAGATAACTCTGTCTGTGAGCCAGGGCCTCACCCCTGCTGCCGCAGACTCACCTCCTGCCACCACTCCGCTCCTCCCATCCCCTCAGCACCATCAGCGCCCCAGTGCTGCTCTCTGCAGCCCACCAGGAACGAGAAGGCATCACCCATTTCAAATTGCTATTTCCTTCAAACATCCCTTTTAGCACACACTGATAATACAATTACTAGACTCACACAACTTTGAAAAAATACATTGAAAATACAACTCAGCGTAACTGACACTAAAATTATTCCCTTTAATGTTTATTAATATATGATAGAAAGGTAACTTTTATCCTTTATGTGTTGCTGGGAAACAGAACAAATGTTGAGGAAGAAATACAAGCATCCTCCTCTTTACCCATGTAAATATTCTTGGGGTTATTTTTTGCTTGCAAGAATTCCTTGTCACATTTAAATATGATGCATTACGAAGAGTTTTCATGCTTCCTCAGCTATAACAGATATTAATCGGTAGCTCTTTTCCACCCCCCCAAAGTAACCTCTTTCTGTCAAGTGGTCTGCAAACATTATTAATTTACCAATTATTTTTTGTTCTTACTTTTACACAACTAGGCCATTTGTTTATTTAAATTTTCCACACATTTTTAATACATCTTTTACGGAATTGGTCTTGGAATTAGTCTACAGGTGCTTCATAGCTTTCCAGAGGATGACGCAGAAAAAAGGAAATCTCAATTTACTGTTTCAGGATAACAAAGAACCACAGCTACATGAAGTAGCAGTGAGGCAAAGACGGTACTGGAAAGAAGTAGCTTTCATTAAACCAACTCCCCAACAGTCGGGGAGGGAAAGAAAGAACAGCTTTTCAGCAAAAGACAGCCCTGCCTGGTGCTGACAGTTGTTTGGTCCTCTTTCCTCTACTTCACATACAAGAGCTTGCTTTTTTTTTTTTTTTTTTTTTTTTTTTAATAAATCAGGTTTGCAGAACCCCAGCAGGATTTTTCTCACTGAAATGCAAGTAAACAAAACAAAAAATACAGTGGACTTTATGACAGATGTGAAAAACAAATAATCTTCCAAGTTTGTGATACTACTGATTCCATTACTGAGTCAGATGCTGCATTAATACTGTATTGCGTGCACAGTTCACTTCTTGTTTTGATGGAATAATGGTGCTTAGCTATTTTCACAGGTAGTTTCTAAAATATTTACATAAAAACATCTACTAAAAATTTAAAATTCATTTCTCTACTAGCCTCCATAAAACATCACACAGGCAGAGGGAAAGCTCCAAGGTAACAGCAATTTGCTTGGTACCAGCAGCAGGACTGTCTGGAGTTCTTTATTTTTCTTTTTGTGCTCAAAATTGATCTGCCTTTTTGAAATTTGTAGCAAAAAAAAATTACATTAAATAAAAGCAGGGGAGCATATGACATATCTATCAAGGAAATCTCTCATTTATTTATTTAATAAAGAGCCCTAGAAGGGTAGGCCAATGTTTCTGAGGAAGCTTCTGGACACCCCAAAATCGATTAATTAACAAAAGGAACTACCAAATTTTGCTCTCTGCAATACATCAAAGGTTTTGTTCAGCAAAACAGTATCTCAAAAATACTCAAAAAATATTCACGAACAATCTAAGTGCTCATTTCTTAAACACAACTCACATCTGTGACCTCCCCATGTTGGTGCACACTGCAGCATGTTCCCACTGCACTCTGAGTGATGCTGATCTGAGAAAAAAGATCTGCCAAGAGCTCTGGTTTGCTATTACAACAGACATCACTGCTGTACTTCTTAGTAGAAATACACAAATGAACAGTTAGCTGGTTTTAAACTCATGTATACAACTTCTATGTGCCATTTCTTTTCTATTTTGAAACCACTTTGCTTTGATCTGATAAATCCCTCACAAAAATCTCCCCAGAAAGAAACCAGGGCAACAAAATGTAATTGAATATTAGTAGGAAGGGTCAACCTCTACTGCCATACCATCAACATTTACCTCTGACATTGTGAGCCAGCATAACAAAACAGGAAGCATTACTTTCAAAACAGCCCTTGTATATGGCACTTTCTAGTGTGTTTCCTGGGTAAGTATTGCTGCAGTGCAGGTCCTTAATTTAATACTCCCTGTTGACTACTAACTCACTGCTAGCATACGTGAACTCTTATTATAGGCTCCTCCTGCAGCAGTTACAAGGCTTAGAAGACAACTCACAAAATATCCCAGAAGGCCCACCAATAAAACACAGTCAAAATGTTAAAGGAAAAAGATGAGGGAAAACTCTCCAGTCTGACCACTTTCTTCTCCACAGGCCAAATGCATTTTCTGCTACCCACTTCCATAACTATAACCAGATTTCAGTCGTTATTCCATTTCTTCACTTTGCAAATGTCAGAAGAAGAAAAGAGTAGTATTTTTTAATGCATGCTCCCGAGATGGTCTCAGTTTGCAATCAGTCTTTTGGGAACCCCTGAGTAGCAGCAAATTGTATAAGAGAATCCCCAAGTCGTGGCAGAATTATTCCACACAGTGTAGTATCTGATTAATCAGAACAACTCAAAGCACTCAACAGCCACCAGGGATTTTCTAATTAAGACTCTTCCAACACAGCGAATCATTTTGCAAATCAAGAGTTATTTTAAAAATAGCTTAATTGAAGCATAGCATTGTGGTGTTTTTATTTTAAATAAGCTTATGAAAATTTCATTCTCAGAGCTTCCAAAGGTACATCTTGGCCACTGTGTAGGATGAGGGATGAGAAACAGGAGTACAAAGATTAGATCACAGGGCTCACCAGGTAGCCTTTGGAAAGGCCCTAATTTTGCCCATTACTTTGGAAAGGCCCTGAGAGCAGACAGTGATTCTGCGGACATCAAACAGATCTATTAGAGCCCTCAAATAACAAGTGCTAGCTGAATTTTCCCTTCCAAAAGAAATAAGACCTAGATTTGCCAAAAAAACAACACATCTCCAAATCTATGTGGTAACTGATCATTTTTACTGACACTGGCTTGAACGCACAAAAAGAAATTATTCATGGGATCCATAGCTGACTGCAGACATAGCTTTCAATGTTTAGAGAAAAACAACTGAGAGAAAACAGAAATAGGAAAAACTCTCCCCTACGGGCAGTGGGAAAGGAAACAATGGTGTCTCAGAACAAATGTCCTCACCTGAAAGTCCCTGGTATGTCAAGGTGGTGATGCTGAAGAAGACGAGGCTGATGATGACTCCCATCACATTTTTCCTTAGCAAAAACAGTACTCTTCTTTAAAATCTACTCAAACCTCCCGTCCACACACTTACAACATGTTAAGGCTGCATGGAGCACACAGGATCAGTTGCAAGAGCTGAACACTCACTGTTGGCTAAGCTTCGTGCACAAATATGATTAAGAGATGCCTACTAGATATTTAAACAGCTATTATGTACTTTCGTATTCACTTTGTTTTTCCCCCAGCGCTAAGTTTACAAAACAAGAAAGCAGGGGCCATCTTCCCAGTGACGGCAATCGCTTAACAGGTGAACCTGCACTATCAGCCTTGGGGTTTGCAAGCGGGAGGCCAGAAAACCAGTGCAGAAGCAAACAACTTGAAACCGTGAGAGAAGTACTAAGGGCAGCATAGGTGTAAGGGACAGAGCTGGGCACGTGAAAGGCCAAAATTGCAAACAGAAGGCCACAATTACAAAGGCAATATGCCTTCCTACACTTGGGAAAATGGGCAACCAGATGGGCACAAAAAAATCTCAGCACACAATGGCAATATGCTTGTCTCCAGGGTGTGCCAGCTGAGATCAAGTGGCACACTGACACACAACAGCTGAACTCCATCACCACGTGCAAAACCATTTGAATACTACCTTCACCTCATTCTGAAAAGAGGTGCTAACACTGAATAAGTTAAGACCGATCTTTAAAACAGATTTACATAAACAAGTGTAAGTTGCTTACAATGGTGATCTGCTTTCAAATGGTAATATATAAATTACCTAGTATATTGTCTGAATAAGGGGAGAAACCAAGAGCTTGCGAATGCGTATTAGATACATGATCTCAACTATTATTCGACTAAGCATGGCTTCATGTTCAGGCTGTTTTACCAGCCACGCAAATTAGCTATAGACAGTGATTACACTGAAAAATAGGATTTTGTAGCTGAGAATTTGACCTATCAAACAGTGTTATTGTGTTCCTAGTATCTGTTGCAGTTTCCACGGAAATAAATAGGAAGTTCTACTTTTGAAGCAACTTATCACTTCATCAGCGATGCTAGGACACTTACAGAATTGTACTATGCAAAATGCTACCATCTTTGGTAGCTCTTCACACAGCGTTACACGAATAAAAGACCACTTATAAGCAACATATATAAATACTAGGAGCTCTAGAGCTCTATCTGCCATTCCTACACATTTCCACTTGTAACTTCTTCACTTTAGGCACTACCACAAAGAAATGTCTTTGACCTTGTGATTTGCATTTTTAGCTACAAAGCAATCAACTTATGACAGGCTAGACTAGGGACAATAAATATAAGGCATTCTGAGATACCTGCTTACTCAAACGTGTCCACATTATGCTCTCACACATTACTGGAGAAACAGAATCTAAACTGTAGCTCAGCATTTTTTCAGCTCCTTTAGAACCTGAAATGCAATTTACTTTCATAAATGACTGAAATAATCACAGCAGGTCTCCAGAGGCTGGTTCCACACGCAGCACTGATCTTTGCTAATTAAATGGGTGCTTCAGTATCTCTTTTACACAGATTCCTCTTTTTTGCTGACCACGGAGGAGGTGGGAGGAGTAGGGAGGAGTAAAGGATACCTTTGCTGTCTGTTTACAGAACTCCCTTGCAGTCAAATTTTTAGTATTACAACACATTATTTCTTTTTTCAAATTAATTTGCAGGCAAGATCTTAGCCAAGTCTAGCATGAATACTACAGAACAGTTTTGGATAAAAATATGGAAAACGCTTGTAAGTGAAGTAAAAGAACATTCTGTAATACACTCTTGAGATGTGCAGCTTTTTCTGTACAAAATACAGTAATTCCAGCCTGTACAGGATGTTCCTTACAATCTTCCTTTTTTCTATTCACATATCAACGTTTAGGTGAAGTGGGCAAAATAAGGGCAGTGTCTTTTAAAATATGTGCTCCTAAAAGGCACGTGGGCATGCAAAAGAAGCGTAAGTGGCAACAGCCCACTATAATTTTCTGAAAACTGTCAGTCATGCACACAACAGTACTGGCCACATGTGTCGCATCCCAGACTTAATCTTCATGAGAGGCAAAAATGCATCTGCAAAAACCAGGTTGCACCTAAACCAAACCAGTCAGGCTGAAAATTGTAGGAGAGTATTCATATTAAAAACTGGGGAAAGCCGAGAGGCAAAAGAAACTCCTGATTCACAGTGATACAGTTTCAAAGGGGTTGTACCTCTGAAAAGGCAAACTGGGCTACCTTCTCCTGCTCCAGATACTTCTTAAAAATACAGATGTTACATGCAAAACAAAAACCACCCTTCCTCCCTATTTTTCTACTTTTTCCAATTAATTCGGGTGGTAGCACTAGAAAATTTTCAATCCTCATGAGACTTTCTTGTTTGTTCTACAGGATCAGAGAAATTATCTTGTTATGCCTTCAGCAATACAGATACAGAACAAAAATAAAGCCTGCTGGAATCCAAATGTGAGCCAAGTGACAAAAGATGCATAGAGACAATTAAAAGAAACGACAGGAGAAGCAAGATTGCCTCATATTCTTCCTTTTGAAGAAATTGTTGAGTTCTTGAAAGGAATTGCTTTGACAGACAAGAAAATAAGTCAGGGGTCATAGAGTAGAAAAAGTAGACAAAATCCAGAGCTTCTGTTCCTTCAAAATTACAGTTTTTTCCCCCCAACAGAGTTGGCAAAACACAAAGGCTGCATTTGTTAGGAAGTACATCAGACTATTGACAATGGAGAATGTAAATTGCAGTGATGAATACTGCAAGTGCTAAAACACTCAATGACAGCAAAGGAGTATGAGCAGATTGTAAGATAACAAAAAGCATTTCCTGCCATCGCCATTTCAGCTTAACTTCTGCTTCTCTTAATACCGTAACTGCCATCTGCACTGCCTGGCTGATCTAATACCTTGTCATGAGAGGTTATATGCTCCTTTCCAGATACTTTTCCAATTCTGAATATTCTCTTCACTGCAATGTTTTTATGAAATCTGGCTGGCTCTAGCACACAATTTCTTGACTCTGCTTCCAGCTACTAAATCCAAATCAAAGCTGTTAAAACTTAACAACACTAACAGGAAAGAAATAAACTGTACTGAGATAGCATTTGATCAGCAGTGAGATGGAAAGGGGTACAACACAATAATTGTTTCTCTGGTATTTCGGCTATTTACAAACATACCAGCTGGTTCTTGCCCACTCTCTCAACATTTGAAGAACTCCTACCTTGTCTCATACTGCGATAGTTAAGTGAAGGAAAATTTAACGCAGAATTCCCAAGTCTCTGCACATGCAGAGCAGCTGCTAACTCAATCAAGGTCTGCATCACATACCTTAAAATGAAGCATTTACAAATTCTGTGATGGGGGGTGGCGGGAAAGTACAGCAGGAAAGCAAAACATTATTTTGATCGTTAAATTAAAGCCTTAAATACATAAAGGATGCATATAAAAACAGTTTTGTCTTACCCACAAAACACTTCACATTGATAGGCCCACTAGTACACATACAATTTACTGTGTAATCTCAGAATCTCTTCTATAAGGAAATAGAATATAAAGAAAAAGTTTTTTTTTATAATAAGCACATTGAAGCACTAAGCAGGTTGCTCAGAGAGATGGTGGATGCCCTTGCCCTGGAGACATCCAAAGTCAGGCTGGACCAAGCTCTAAGCAAACTGGTCTAGCTGCAGCTGGTCCCTGTTCACAACAGGGGAGGTGGGCAAGATGATGTTTAAAAGATTCCTCCCAACTCAAATAAATTATTATCTTCATATTCAGATAATCAAAGAAGTGCAGTCTGTAGCTTACATTAGATAATGCAATTACAAGCTCATTCCACAAACACGGAAGGGGACAGAAGCACAACAGCAGCAGAGGAGCCCCTGCCCGACCCTTTCCAGGCTGAGCTGGGGAGGCTCTCGGGGTGTCCTTTCAGACTAAGGCTGTAGGCCCTGGGGTGAGAGGGTTGCTCTGAGATGCTGTGGATGGGTGTTGTGGGAGCACGCAACTCCTGTGGGGGGTTGGTAAGCACCAAAGGCAGAGACACAGTTGGGGTTTCTTTGGGGAAGAATAAGTGAGCGCAGATCAATTCCCATACACTGGGCTGCTAAGAGAAGGGGATAAGAGCCACTTATAAATTGCAATCTGGTCAGCACGTGCTCTGTACCTGATCAGTACAATCCGTCCATTTGAGCAAACATAAATCACAGTGAAAAACAAACTAGACATGAACAAGATCAATAGCAATAATTTTCACTCTGAACAGTTGGCTTAACATCCTGAACATGTGTCATGCATAAAGACATTGCCTAACCTGCAGCACACACAAGGAACACTCAGCAGACAGCATCACCAGGGCACTTGGGCACTTGCAGTTACAAACCACCACATCTTGCAGATTTCCAGACAGTGCAAACAGATGCTCTTCCTGCCCTGCTTCCAAAACTTGGTGCAGCTCCTAGGAGGCCTCAGCCAAAGCCAGAGGCAGCACAGCCATCTCCATGGCAACAGACCCATAGCCATGCACACAAACCCCTCTTCACTGACCCCAAAATTCAATTTTTCTCCAATAAAGAGCTGCTCTGCAGTACACCTGACAACACACAAAAAGCACAAGTACAATACTCCATGCAGACTCTAACAAGGATGCAAGCTGAACCAGACTTACTGCTGCAGGGCCCATAATACCTGAGGCTTGGAACCACTCAGGAAAACACAGAGGAAAATTACTGCTGCAATATTATGATACTGAAAGATGTTATTATTATGTAATTATTATTACATGCAAATATTGCAACTTATGTGATGCTTTTTTTTTTTTTTTTTTTGCTTTTTTTTCCTTTTGCTTTTCTGACTTTTTTTTACTGCACCTAACTTAAGCTATTCCATCTGTCCTACAACAAAGTAGATGTGCTCTATGTGACTGGTTCAAAAGGTTTCAGCCAAGAACAATTCCAGCTTTTCTCAGTCACTGTGGCAGAATCAAAACATCATATTCCTTATTCCTGAGCCTTCGGTGTACTT
>NW_024962250.1:12478331-12600800 GCF_019238085.1 Lagopus leucura | reverse complement strand
CCCCCCCAGATAATTACACCCATTTTGGAAACAGGAATATAATTTTCTGTGTTCTGCTACTGCAGACACCTCCCTCGCTTCAAAAATTTACTCCATCTCAGCCTTAACCTTGTACCTGCAGTATTCTTTACTGCAAGATTCCCTTCTTTGCTCTTTACAGAAGAGGCTTGTGGAAACCTCACAGATACAATTATTTATTATGCTAGCATGCATTTACCAAACATCACCTGGACTGTAAGTTAATTTAGGGTTGCACACAAAAAAGGATT
The DNA here is from genome assembly GCF_019238085.1 of Lagopus leucura. NCBI lineage: Eukaryota > Metazoa > Chordata > Aves > Galliformes > Phasianidae > Lagopus > Lagopus leucura. The sequence goes on along the minus strand of NW_024962250.1, from coordinate 12,600,531 downwards.
AATGTCTTCACAGACTAGGTGCCATAAAAATCCCATTTTAATTTGCTTTGCACAGATGTCAAGGCAAACAGATAAAAACCAGCTCTGAGGGTAGAGAGAGCCTGAAGTCAAACAGCTGCCAAGGAATCCTCAGTAAGAAGGACAAGCCCAAAGCCTCTGAGAGCTCCTTCTGAACACAGCAGCCAGCAGGGGTTCACTTCTCACTTGGAAGTCCAATACTTGTTTCAAAACACATCATTTTCTCTCCAAGGCTACCTCTCTGAGCATGTAGAGGAGACAAGCAGGTAAGTAACCAAATCCACAGCCTTCCAAAAAGCGCCCTAACCACCAAAGCTCAAACTGTATTGGTGCATCCTCAAGGTTTCTTTCTATACCGCACCAATTTCTTTCGGTACAATACACATTCAGGAAGACAAACGACCAAGTAACAAAGAATCTTCTTCCCAAACTTCCATTGGCATTATAGAAATCTCTTCCTCATTATAGTAGCCATCTAGCAGTGTCTGTTTTTTGTTGGCTTTTTTTTTTCCCCATACGATTATTTTTTTTTTAAGAAAATATGTAAATAGGCAAACTATGGAAAAAAATCTGCATTAAGAGACATAGAGCCCAAATCCTCACAGTTACCATTCCCAATCATCCTTTCCCTTTTCACAGACATATCAGAAGATGCTGCTGCCCGCTGCATTTCACCCAACAGTTTCCAGCCCTCTCAACCTCAGCTTGCTACTCATGCTGCCTACAGGTACTCTCTGGGGATCCTCTTCCAACATCTGCACTCAGCCACAGCCACATCCAGCAACCTTTCCCCACTAGAGCTCAGAAGCAATACTCCCTTCTTCCTTCTGTTGAAGGTCTGGTTTCTTGGTAAATAATTAGTGCCTGCAGACTGATTATCTCTAATGCAAAGAAATACATTTGCTTTATTGAGTAATACTGCTCTATTCCTATGAATAACAAATAAATTTCATCTCAATAAATTTCACAATAAATTTCATCTCAAGAATCCTCTTTGATAAAACGGAAGCTATTAAAAACTGTATTGGCTTTGAAAAGGTGTTCTACATCACCTCAAGCCTTTAAAAGAGAGGAGGAAGGAGAGAGAAAAGAAAAGGATATTTGATTTGTCATTCAGCATTTGTTACCTATTTAAAAGTCATCATCCACATGTATTCTTTCAAACTAGAGACAGCCACAGGGGTAAAAGCAGTAACTCCATATTCTCCTAAATCCAAAAACTACTGATTTTTCAGTTACCATCTTCAAATTCTCTCTTTTTGTAAGCTGTTCACTCACTTCTAAATAGCAGCCAAGAATAAATTAGAGCTTCTTGTTGCTTTCTTTTCATGCTGAAAGATGGTGACACAGGCTAAGCAATTATTTGAATTTTAGAAATATAAATTTCTGATTTAAAATACTGTTAAACATAAAAATTAAATAAGCAGTCTATAAGTTTTGCTCCACCCCTCTGATTTCAGACAAAGATCTGAAGCCTCTATTTCTTCTGAAGGCAAGCGGCCTTGAGTGACCCCCCCTCCATTTGTGATTCCCTTTGCAGGCCGTTTGCGTTACTGAAACATATCTCAGTGCTATTTGTAGTCTTACTTTGCTGTAGTCAATCCTCACAACACAGTACATATATTCAAACTGCCTGAGATATGCACCCCCCTGCTCTCCCCTACCCCCTTAAAAAAAAGTGAGATTACAGCACAAGCCTTATCTCACTACGTGGTCCTCAAGATGAGAGAACAATTGAAGAAACTCTAGAATGCAGCCAGCTTACACACATCTCAGACAGGGAGCAACAGAAAACAAAAACCAAACAATACTTTCCTAGGGCAAAACAACAGAACTGCAGGCCAGAATGCCTCTCAAATGGCAGAAATCTCCTTACCTTAGGGTCCTCTTATCTGCAGCATCAGCACAGATACCTCAGGAACACTCCGTGTCCCTGGGCCCATGTGCACAGCAGATGCACCTGCCAATCTACCGGGCACTGCAGGCAAAGTGACAGGTCTCTCCTTCCTTGGTCTCTGCCAGACAAGTCATACTCTTATCTATGATAGGAGACAACAGAACATGGTTCTTTCTTGTAAGTTCCTGAACTTACTGGCTTCTCAACGTGATCTGTGTAGACAAGCCCCACTCATCCACAGCACAGCTACGTGGAAGTCAGCACAGTGAGAGTTCTGTCTCTAATAGTCAGTGCCCTGCATGTCAGTAACTATGGTCACAAGTCATATCAGAGCTGGAGACAGACTGCTCTCTGGCAAGATGAACTAACTCCCCATGGACATAGGAACACCACAAATTCTCCCTCTCTGCCACTGGAACTGTTTTGTCAGTCCTCTCTGAAATAAATCCCTACAAGATCACTAACCTCCTTTTTAGCTTAGAAATAAAAGAGCCCAATCAGAACTTCACTCCTATTCAAAGGGTAGTAAGTTCAGAAATTACAGAGAAAAAAATAGGGCTTTTATTATCAAGTTGTATCACTGACATTAATCTGATATTACAGCAGTAGGCAGCAGTAGAACATCATGAAGTGGACAACGAGCAAAAAAGCTCAGAAAATCCAGAAACAGACAGAGCAACTTAGAAGATTTGCTCCAGTTCTGTTCAGAGCTGGTAGCTCAAAGGCCAGAAAGTACCATTAGTATCAGTGCTGCCATTACCAGCCTTGGAGCTGCAAAGGAAAACAGCATTAACAAGACCTCCTTGTCCCTCACAGGCTTTATTTACCAAATGCACAGCTGAGACACAAGTCCATCAGCACGCGCAAAGTATTTTCACTTCTTCCCAAAAATTCACCAACTCATGTGCCCAGCCAGGGCAGAAGGGGCTTGCAAGTCTTGAAGCTATTGTAAATCTTTCCTTTATACAAGTAAGCTGAGAAGCCAGTCAGGAACTACAAGTTGACCAAATTCCTCTATCCACCAAAATCTCCCATTTGAAATCTCATAACACATAGTACCAGCTATGACAGCTATGAAATTCCCTTCAAAGATGCACAGAATTATAGAAACCAGTACTATTATTGTTGCTACCGAAGAAGAACATTTCGATTACCTCGTCCTTTACAGACACCATGAAATACTCACTATAGCACCATCTTCTCACAAACAAAAGCAAAGCAAACAGGAATTCCTCCTACTGTTAGAAGTCTCCCTACAAGTCTCAGAAATGCCTCCAACAAGAAAGAAAAAGAAAAAAAAAGTATATCTGTTTCATGACAGTCAACAGCTATCACATCTTTTTGCAGGGCAAGATCCCAAATTAAAATTCACAATCTCAACTTCAGTTCTCTCGTCTTGTAAGACCCGGACCTCTCTGAGCTTCAGATTGATGCTCATGTCAGTATTCATCACCGACATTGAGGCATATACATTTGCTCCCTATCATGCTGGAAGCAAAAATAATCTTTTCCTTTTAAAAGGGCCGTGCAATTTTATCCATTACCAAAGCAGCTTAGGAACACACTAAGGATGTGCGATGCACAAGCCCAAATCACACATCCTCCCTATAATAATGAGAGTGCCCCTCACCTCATGCTTAGCAGGAGAAAACATAGCTTCTCTTGAAGGGTTTCCTCTCTGCAAGGAGGAATTTGAGACTCACTGGAAAAAAAAATGCTGCTATTCCGTGTGTAGCTCAAGAGACTTTTCAGAGGCAGAAAAGAGCAAGACACCATGATTTCCTCTCTGGCTTTACTCTAAGACGAGCTTTGGGAAGCTACTGATCAGCATCATGAGCCTCTCTGCAGCTGATCTGCAGATAACCTCCTTATAACAGTCTCAAATCTGAGTCTGTCTCTCAAAAGCAAACTACAGGAGTGCTGAACCCTTGACTTACAGTCAGTCTGGTGAAATTTAGGTATTTGGCTGGTTTGGTTTACTTTTCTTCATTTTATTATGAAGTTTCCAAGCCACTGATGGCTTAATTACATCAGCGTCTATGAGGATCCACTGTCAAGGAAGTAGGTCCAGACATACGATCCAAATAGACATCTTTAAGGCTCAAAGCCCAAAAGACAGAGAATAAGAACTGAAAAATAGGTTTTTCTTGTCCAGTTCTGTAGTGTTTAGGACACTGCTGACACCACTGGGGACAGGCTTGCTAACCTCACCTACTGTTTACTGGCTGCGATTTTATGCCAGGCACTAACCGACATGCTGCAACAAAATCATTTTTACACACTACCTACACACAAAATGGAGGGGGAAAAAACAACAAAATCAACCGAGAACCACAATTACCCCCTCTGGATAAGAGAAATAAGTGAGGTCAAACCACTCTGCAATTGGCAGCAATAACCAGTACATCTCTCACTGAGCAAACCCAGAGCTCAGCAGTGTTCCAAGACAATGCTCATCATATTTTTGGGAAGAAAGCAGTTAGGTGATATGAAATACTATCAAGAGGAAATAAGTAGCGGAATGTATTACTGCATACATATTGATTTTAGCACTACTCAAAATCAGACAAAACCAAAACACTGACAACAAGTCACAGCCATCAGCAAAGACCTATTGACATTACCCAGGAGAACCGAGGGCATTGGTAACTATTCCCAATGCCCTCAACAGCTGCAGCCTTTCCCAAGCAGTGCTAACCTGACTCATCAAATGGGACACCACAACTTTGTTCGGCAGGAAACGCACACGTGTTCCTAACAGCACACTGTAATCACCTTGTAGGAACGTGAAGTACCAAGTGCACCCATCTGCACACCTTCATGAAGTTACACAGAACACAGCAGTAGTTTACTACCACATACTGCAAGTGCACAATTCCGTACTGGAAGAGAACAGGCAGGTAAGACAGCACGTAGCTACACTTGCTTACAGCGTGAAGTGCTTCCGAAGGATTCGTGTGAGATCCGCAGCACACAAGTGCTGAATCACCGTAGTACAAAGCAGATCCTCAGTAAAACTTTGGTAAAGCGCTCCACATGCATTCCTATGATAATAAGAACCGGTCCCATTACAGTTGGGAATAAAGCTATAACCGACGCATTTCCCCCATATAATTTCTGATAGCAAAGTGATACACAAAACACTCCGGTTCCACTTGCGACAAGCACCTCGTCTTTCAGAGCGATCACAGGCACGCACGGGAAACCCGCCAGCCATCTCTAGCCGCGGACCCGCGGACGGCAGCGCCTCGCGAACAGTCAGCGCGCGGCCAACCACGGCCCCGGCCGCGGCGCTGCCCGCACTCACCCAGCAGGGAGCCCACGAAGATGACGAGCTGCGCGGCGGTGGCGAAGTGTCGGTATCCGGGCTCCCCGCCGCGCTCCGCGCCGCCCCAGGGCCCGGCCGCGCTGCCGTTGCCGCCGCCCCACGCCATCTGCGCCGCGGTCCCGTTCCTCGCCCCCAGGGCGACGGCGCGGAACGGGGCGGGCTCGCTGCCGTTCAGCGGAGCCCGACTCGCGCCGTGCCCCATAGCGAGGCGTCCGCCCCTCGCACCCTCCGAGCAGTTCAGCGAGCGAGCGGAGCGCGGGGGCGAAAACGCGGCGCTGCGGAGGGAGCCCCGGCTCTACCCCTCGGAGCCACCGTCACCGCGTTTCTGCGTCCCGGGAAGCAGGCCCGGCTTTTCGCGCTCCTGCCCTGCGAGTCGCTACGGCCAGAAAAGAGAAGGGGGCCCCGCCGCGCCGTCCACCGTCCCATGCTTCTCGCCTCGCGGTGTCCGGCGCCTCTCAGCGGGGAGCGCGGACGGGGAGAGTCCCAACGGCGGCTCACCACGCGCGGCGGCCGTCCGCGAAAGTTACGGGAGCCCGCGCCCCGCTCCGGAGCGCTCCGCTCAGCCCCCGCGGCGGCGCCGTTCCGCAGCCCCGAGCGACGCGGCGCAGCTCTCCGCCCGCGGCCGGCCCGCCGCCCGCCTTCATTCTGCCCGCGCTTTCGACGGCGGGCGCGGCCCCGCGCGGCACGCGGCAGCCCGCGCCCGAAGCGCCGCGGCGCCGCTCCCGCCGTTCACAGGGAAAGTGATTTGTTTGTGAGCTCCGAGGCGAGGAGCGCGCGAGTCTCTAAAGAACAAACGCAGCTCCGCACCAAACGCAGCCCGCATCAACACCTCGCCAGCGGCAGGCGGCAGCCGGCGGCCGAGATCCCGCCTCCGCCGTGACGTGGCGCTGCGGAGCGGCCGGAGCTGCCATGTTGGGGGCAGAGCGGCGGACGGGGGGGCAGCTGGCGCCTCGCGTGACGCGTTGGGCGCTGTGCGCCGCGTTCGACACGGGGCTCCCGCAGAAAAATAAAACAGGAGAGTGCTGCCGCTGATGGGCCCTGCGGGCATTGCCAGCCGGGAACTAGGAGTAGCGGAATAGACCTGAATCAGGTTTTGCTTGGTACTGATGTCGCGATACAGCTGCAGACGCAGCAGTTACGAGTTGCGGCCCCAACCGGTACTCTGAGACCGGGGTTTGAATTAAAAAAAAAAAACAAAAAAAAAAAACAAGGGATGCACGTAAGCGAGTTTTTCAGGACAGGTGGAAATCCACAAAGGCTACTCTGCAGGGCACGTCCCTCCTGAGGCGGCCCGCTGACAGCAGACGCCCGTAAAAGCGAGAAGCGAGCAGGTACTGCTGGACTCCTGCTTGCTGCGTGCCGGTGCTTAGGGATACGGTGGGGAGCGCAGCCGTGAGGAGGGGGTTCCCGGCGCTGCGTGAGGCGTAAAGGCTACGAGCCAGGCTCGCACCCCACATCCAACCCCGCCGCCGCCGGCCCGCCTCACGCGCCCGCCCCACCGCCGGGGCCGCCGTTCCGGCCCCTCCTCCCGGGGGGTGCGGCCCGCACAGGGACGGCGCCGCCGGGAGCGTGGCAGCGTCGCGGGGCCGCCCGCCCGTGTTGGCCGCTTCCCGCCCGGGGGAGCTGACATGGCCCGGGCGAGCGACGCGCGGCAGCCGCCCGCGGAGGTGGCCGCGGAGCCACCGGAGAGCTACCAGCTGCGGCAGGAGAACGAGCTGCAGGCGCTGGAGTCCATCTACGGGCAGGACTTCCAGGATCTGCGGCGGAGCCGGGCCTGGAAGGTAGCCAGCGGCGCGCCGCGGCCGGGTGCTGAGGGCCGCCGTCCTGCGCTTCTCCTCCGGGCGCTGGGCGCTCCTCGGCGCGCTTTGTCCGCGCGGGGTGCCGGGCGCCGGTGCCGCCGGGCGGGGCGAGGCCGTACGGAGCGGGGCCTGCTGTCCGCCCGCCGCCGCGCTTGTCCTCTGGGTTGACGCAGGCGTAATTAATGCTCTGCGTGTAACGTGCGTTTTAATTAATTGCCAGCTTAAGAAAAGCTGCCTTTGAATTCTTTTGTTGGCTAATTACAGGCTGCCTAACTCATCCCGTCGGCGCACATGTTGCTGACCTCTGTACGTGCGTTCTGTGCGGTGTTCACTGGAACGGGGCTGTTTCCGTCACAACCTCTACTTTCACTCTGTAGTATTGGCTTTTTTTCCAATTATTGCTAATTGCCCAAGTCTGCTGTGCAGTGCTTTCTTTCCATCTCCCTTCCATGCACACAATGTCTTCTTGCAATTTTTTTTTTCAGCTGCATCTGGTGGCACAGTTTTCCATAGCTGCAAGTACCACTCACTTATGTCACCTCCCCATAACTTCACTGCTGCTGTCATCTGTTAGCTGCCTTTGGCTTTGGTTCTTGCAGAACATCATGGCTGATACTGTTTTTCCTGCTGGCCACGTGAAGCTAGAATTCTTGCAGAAACTTCTGACTTATTGGGGTGGTGGTGGCATTTGATGCTAGCAGTGCCCGTAACTTGCTGCATTTTCACAAACGTGCCTGCTCTCTCTCCTTACAAAATTTGTGTGTAACCTGTGCTTCTCCCGCTTGGAAATGCAAAGAAGAGGGGATACTGACAGTCTACTAACCTGTTCTCATATTTTTTGATGTTATTTCCTTCCCTGTTCATCACACTGCTAAGATCTCTTACCTTAAAAAAATACATTCTAATTGAGATGAAGAAGGTTGGAATGTTTACATAGACATGTTTTGTTCTTCTTTTTAAGGCAAACAGGCAGTTTCAAGGAAGTGGTGGGAAGACTTGTTAAAATTTTGTTTAATGACAAAAATAAAAAATATAAATACAAAAATTTACTGTTCATTTGGCTGCACAAGATGCAGTTTCACGGTCTGTTGTCATGTTGGAAAAGAAAATGCTGACTGGTATTTGTTAATGATCTAAAACAAAAAAGAAGCCAGTTCAGTTGTACGCTGAATGTGTTAACTTGTCATATTTCATAAGTAAGCTGTCCAGGTGTCCTAACGTTTTCTTGCAGAGGAGGATTCTCATATGAAACTTCCTTTCTGCTTAGTCTGACTCATCTTGTTGATAAGTGCTCTTATCCAAAGAAGTTCCCAAGTGTGTTGGATAAGCTGTTGTAACGAACCAGCTCTCTCATTGATCAGTGTCAACATTACTGTATTATTCTCACGGTTTGGGTGGTCTGACCTGAGTTCTGCTATAAAAATGGGTGGGAGACTTGTGTGCAGTAATTCCTGCTTTCATTATAGCAATAGAAACGAAAATGACGATGAAAAAACCCTTTTAAATCTAAAGCTTTGTTTTCTGCTATAGGTACGACAGCCTCCAGAAATCAATTTAGTTCTGCATCCTCAGGGATTGACTGGTGATGATGAGGTGTACGCCAAAGTTGATCTCTGGGTCAAGTGCCCGCATACTTACCCTGATACGTGAGTGAACATTCAGATAGAACCTTTTTTTTTTCTCTGAGCATTTATTTGTTTTCACATAGGTGGAAAAAACATGTAGTTACATTCATTGTTCTTATTCTTGCTTTCTTCATGTCAGTATTTGTTCAGGCTCCGCTATTTTTGAATAGGTAACTAATTCTTTCACCTGAATTGGATGTGGTTTCTTGTGCAATAAGGACAGGTGTGCCTGTCAGCATCTTAGTGCCCTTTGGAAACTTCTCCAGCCCATGATCTGTTCTGCTCGGAGAAGGACTTACCTTTTATTTTTTAAACACTCTTTTGTCCCATTTGTATTTGATATTCGTGTTCTGAGCTTTTGGAAGAGCTCTCCACAGAGAATGTAAAAAGAATTGCTAGAAATCAGCACTTCCTGTGTTTTGGATTAGCAAATGTCTTTTGAGTGAAGTACTGCCCTGCAAGCACTGAGGAAAATGTTCTCCTCAGTCCCTATGTCACTGGCTGTGTCCACAGCATTGCAGCCTTTGGCCTATCTGTTTGCTGTGGGCCCTGAGCAGCATACAGGGGAAGCGCTATTTACAGCCAGGCAGTGGATCAGATGCGCTGGGGAGCACAGGGCACAGCAGCCCCTCTTGTTTTATTTTTGTTTCTTTTTAGTTTAAGTTAGCATAGTATGGATGTCTTACTTATTCCTGTTGTTGCACCTTTCCTTTTAGTTTTTGTCACCTGTATAGTGGGGATAAATGACTTTCAGCCACCTCAGTGTTATGCTAGTAGCATCTGTAAAGCACTTTTATATGAATTACTAACAAAGATTGGAATTGTGAGAAACCGCAGGGGTTTCCTTGCAAGTTCTTCTGTTACATATAACTGACAAGTAATATGCAGCCAGAAGTTGATGAGTGTAAAATAATATCTCTGGCTTTATTCTGTGTTATATATTTAATATTTACCTACTGCTTGTTGACCACTAACTAGTTGCCAAGTGATAATAAACTCCATACCTTTTCCATCATTGATATTTTTTTTTTTACCAGCCCTCTGTATCTCATATAGCTTTTTACACTCTCTCCACCTCTCTTCCTGTTCATTCCCCTTCCCTCCTCCTTTTACTTCCTTTTTTTTTCTTTATGAGGACCTTCTTTATGTTCTGTTGCTGTCTCCCAGTGTTCCTGAAATACAACTGAAAAATCCCAAAGGCTTGTCTAATGAGAAAATAAATGAGTTAAAATCCAGACTAGCTGAACTGGCAAAAGAGTGCTGTGGAGAGGTAAGAACTTTTCACATCCTTGAGAAATGCACCCTTGTCCTAAGTAGTACTAGCAAAATGTATCTGTAATATGAGGACATGCTTCCAGATTAGAAGTATGACTTACATCGTTGTGAAGAATGTTTCTATTAAATGAAAGTTCTGAGCATGAACTCTTCAGTCTCCTGTTGCAGTGGGTGGCAACCCTGCCCATGGCAGGGGGATGGAAAAGGATGTTCCCTTCCAACCCCAGCCATTCTATGATAGTGCATATTTAAATAAGGTGGATAATGTAAGACCTTAGGTATTGGAGATGCAGTGGTCTGCTAGCGCTGTGCACTCCATGCTGTAACAGAGGAATGTTCCTACATCAATGAAAGTCCAAGTCCTGACAGATCAATCAGTCGTCAGTACATACCTAGCAAATCATGCGGCCCTTTCAGTGCAGCTCTTATTTTAGTTGTTGTAGCTTTATGAATGTGGAATGCCTTCAGTGGCTTTAGAGTTCTAACTCTGGGGCTAGATTGTAGAAGGATTGGATTTCACATTAGCAATGGAGTGACTACTCAGTAGTAGTAGGTATAGTGATAGACGAGTGCAAAGGATTTATTATGTTGTAGTTGATATGTCTTAAATACGTGTCTTTGCAAGTAGAAAGATACCAGCAAGAGAAGACAAGAAAAAGGATTTTGCAGAGAGGGAAGGAGAAAGGTGCTTGAAAGTTCTCTGACAGTAATTTTCACCATCTGCTACTGTGGTCAGGGGCTTTCATGCCACAGTTCATTAATGAGTAGATCTTTCAAAAATAATGAAAGTACCTCTGGTAAGTAACAAAATGAACAGTCACATCTTGCTGCTGTATTGTTTTTCCAAGCTGGGTGTCATTTTGCTATGTTCTTGGAACTAGATCGAGCTCTGCTTGCCATTCATACTTATTTTCTTTCAGGTGATGATATTTGAACTTGCAGGCTACGTACAGTCATTTCTCAGCGAATATAATAAACCACCTTCCAAGTCCTTTCATGAAGAAATGCTAAAAAATCACAAAAAAGAGCAAGAAAGGCTGGCGCAGGAGGAATTGCGTAGGGCACAAGAAGTTAAGAGACGAGAAGAGCAGGAGGTAAGAGAAATTGAAATGTGAATAACTCTGTATTGTTTATTTTAATAATAAGGATTTTGTAAATTATCCTGCATTGCCATGAGTTTGTTAGAGCTGTCAGAGTTAGAGTACTCTGTGAACTGTCTGCTGCTTCCATTGTAACAGCTTACTGATGAGTTTTTAACCCTGAGAAGTACTAGTGCCTGAAAAAAATCTCGTTGATTAGTGATCCTAAGGAAACCACTTATGAGGAAGTTGCTAACAAAAGTCTGAGTAAATGTATGTATTGGGTGTGTTCCACCTTAAACAAGGTAGTAGCAGCCAGGCAGGTAATCCTACCTATTCATTCACCATAGGGTGACTGCTGTATTCACTGTCACAGGCTTCTCTAGAGACCAACATGTTTCAGCCAGCATGTCTTAAGCGAGAAAGACAAATTTATTCTGCCCTAGAGTTGAGGGGATTCATGTAGGTCACACAGAGACTTCTGATGTGAAATCACACTGTGAGAATAGGGGCAGAATAGCTATTATTTTATTTCTCAATAAATGTGCTGTGTTTGAAACTTTACTGTTGGGTGTGCTGGTAGAAGTCACTTCCTTTTGTTCACAGCTCCATTCACAATTCATACTTTTTTCCTCTTAACTTCCTCAGAAGAGTTAATTTGTCTTCTGTTTTGGTTTTTGTTTTGTTTGTTCTTTGTTTTTTTGTTTGCCTTGTCATTTTGTTCTTCTGAGATCTGTGAATACTCTCCAATACCCTTGAAAAGTCAGTGTCAATGTCCTGGATTTTTTAACAAGCTAAGATTAGCAGTTGCACTGTATTTACTGTTGCATTTCTAACAGCACTGAAATGCATTTCAGCAACGTGAAATCCTTCATGAGATTCAGAGACGGGAGGAAGAGAAAAGAGAAGAAAGAAAAAAGAAAGAGATTGCCAAACAGGTATTCTTCCTGAGCACTGCAACACTTTTTTTTTCTCCCTCTTTCCATCACTGTAGCACATATTTATAGAATTCTGAGAGAATTTCCTGACTGAATTTTCTGAACATCTTTCCTTTTTACTTATCCAGTTCTTCTAAGAGACCTAAGTTAAGATAGCATCTTCTGTTCTTGGTTACATGGAATTTATTTCTGAAATAAAATCAACTATAACCGAAAACAGTTGTTTGTTTTTTGTTTTGTTTTTTTTTTTAATCTTTTTAGTGCACTGAGATGGATATTTTCAAACAGAGAATAAAGCTAGCTTGGTAACATGTTCCCAGTTTCACTGCAAAGCACCTTTACATTCTCACCCACAGACAGTGCTAAAATGTACTACCCGAATCTTAGCATTTCTTCCTCAGCCTTATCTCTAGTGGAATTGTATTTTCCCCGGGACTGTGGTGACTTCATAGCATAATAGATGTACCCACAAATTTTGAGGATAGGAGCTGTTTATGTACTTGGTATTTTTCCTGATCTTTAGGAACGTCTGGAAATTGCTGCTCTGGCAAGTCAAGAAAATTCTCACAGAAGAGATGCATCAGGGTACAGAGTTGCTTCCAATTTTAATGGGAACTGTTTGGAACATGGAACGAATATTAAACAACGCCCAAATTCAGTTGGGCGTTCAAAGTATGTATGTCTGTTTGCATGTGAATTTGTTAGCACAATTTGTATTTGGCAGTTGTTTCTGTACAGTATAGATAGTCCAGAAATCTCTTTTCCTATGTCCTTGCTAATCTTAGTGTACTAAAGTGAGGTGCTGTATGTGCTTGAGGAAAAGGACAAATGTCTTAAATGTTTGTTACTGTACTTAAATCCAGAACACATACAGTGCACTTATATTAACTTTCCACAGAACTGTTCTTACGCTGTCTTATTTTTTTCTTACAAAGAAGGATATAAAAGCTGAGTTGCTTCTACTGACAGTAATGAGAGTAAGCAAAAATACTATAGAAGCATCCTGGTACCATATTTGTAGAGTTAAGCAAAAGCTGGCCCATTTAGTTTTCCGAGGCCTATCTTTACAAGAACAGTGATGCCCATTCTTTGTATGCTTATGAGGCCTGAAATTTTGCCTGCTAGGAGTCAAACTTTCAGAAGATTATTTTGCACTCTATTAATTTTATAAATGAATTTATTTTAATTCACAAAGAAAGCACTTGGCTTTCTATGTCTTTTTTTATATACAGTACTGATGAGAATTGACAATTCCTATATGGGGCTTTTTTTTTTTTTTAAACTGGTATTTTGACTGAGTTTCTTCTTCATATACTTTTCTTTATATACTCCTGTTATTTCTATACTGATTGCATTTATTTAGAGAAAATAGTAATATTTCTATTAATTTCAAAGTAAGATTGTATCAAGAAGTAATGGAGGTTGGTTTGGGATAGTGGTCTGGACTTCACTCTGATCTGATGTGCACATATGAAAGTTTGGAATGTACCACTTTTTCCCAAAATCTTCCCCTTCTTGAAGGATGGATTTGAGGAGTAAAAGCAAACGGGAAACGCGTTTTAAGTAGGGAAAAATAATTGAACAAAAGCTGGGATGAACTTCTCAAAAGTGCAAGTGTTTGCTTTTTGTTACTGTATGAAAGATAATAAAGTATAATACAAGTCAAGTCAAACTTGCACATTTTGCAGAGCAATACTGTGGTGGTAGTAGTAGTGGTGGTTACTACTATTACTGTGTTTTCCAAACTGAAAATGTCATCCTGAGCTGTAGAAGTTTTAAAGTTTGGATTGAACTCCTTGCCAATCATTTTCCTGAATTTGAATGTAGAGACTGAGTGTAATTTGGTGTTGCTTATAAAATACTCAATTTCTATTCAGATGTTTATGTTTATGCCATCTCAGTGTCTTTGATGGATGTTATTGTTGGATGCGGAAGGGCCTGAAAGCTAATCCTGTTGCAGGAGTGGTATTTTTAGGAACTGGAGACTGCAACAAAAGTGTCTTTTTGACACAGTGAAAAATGTTATGTCTGAATTGCAGGCGAGAACGCCAGTTTTCTGTTGGTAATAATGAAGAGTCCCCTGGAAATTATGAAGTTCTAAACTTCAGCACAAGTGGTGCTGGGCAACTTACTGTGCATAAAGGAAAATGTCTAGGTAAGCAAAAACAATTGCAGTTTGGCATACCGTTTTGGTGGGGGTAGAACTTGAGCAGTGCTGGCAGGTACAAAGAAGTAATGGCAGAGAGAAGCTTGTTGTGGGAAGTGAAATGTCACAGCCAGAAGTGGTAGGAAATAATAGGAAGTTACATTTTAGTGAATTTAAAATTTTCGTAAGATTAACATTAATAAAAATTTACTTTTCCAGAATCAATTACTTAGCTGAACAGTTGTACCACAAAACTCACCTTCTCAAAATTTTATATTATCTTCATAGCTAAAGTAGTCCTAGAAACAGTCTGATTTTAAACTTAAACAGTAAGCTTGTCAGATATGCATGGCCACCAAGCAAGAAATCATCTTAACTTTCAGTAATGTGAAACCAATGATAAGAACAGGGAAGAGTATTTAGTTATTGAAATTTGAAATTCTTTAGACATGCAGCAGTTTTTGTTAATATGCTGTAGTTTTATCTATTGCTAGTTTACTTTGTCTGCATAGCAATCATATTGATCAGAGGTCTTTTGCAGGACACATATAGGTACAGATTTGTTCAGTTTGCAATTCTCAGAGTATAAAAACCAGTCTGTCTCTAACTTTTGCAGAAGCTCCTGCTAGGCCTTTAGGAGAAAATAAGACATGTTCTTCGTTTTCTCACTTTGTTTAGGCAAGGATGAACAGCTTGGTAAATCAGCCTACAATGCCTTGGAAACTCACAGTGGAGATTTTGTTTTAATATATGAGTGGGTTCTGCACTGGCAAAAAAAGATGGGAAAATTTCTTACAGCACAGGAAATAGAAAAAATAGAGAAGTGTAAGAAACAGGTAATGCCTATTTCTCATATTTGGCTTCATAAAGTTTAGATAATTTTCAGTGATTTTGTTGAATTTGATAACTTATATTGAGAGAGTGGTGACAAGCCTCAAGAAGTTACCGTTCAGAGGATTTATACCTGTTCAATCAATGAACATACAGATGATACAGTACATCCAAGAGCTTAGCTTACATAGCTATTGTACTAGAGGAGAAAAGAATGACACTCACCCCCATCCTAGGCCCACATGGGAAACTCCAGTGGAGTGGATCTCCAGAAGAGATCCTTCCCCACTGGCAGTCAGCTCTTAAATAGGTCTAGGAGAGGTGCAGCCAGGCTCCACCCCTTCCTGCAGCACAGGTGAATTGCCTTCAGCTGTGCTCCTCTGGCTGACTCATGGCTCACCTCAGGTGATCAATCAGAGGTTCAGGCCGTGACTCAGCAGTTCCCTTACAACACCACAGAGGAAGTTGAATATGTTGGGGTGTTTGGGAGTGTATGTAAAATACAAATGAAAGAAAGTGTATTTGTACGTGTGCATTTATAAAGTAATAGCGTAATATTAAAATTCTGAAGGAAGAGGAAATCAAACATACCTGACAGAAACCAAAGTTATTCTTGCTCCTTGTCTACAATGCTTCAATATGTTGTAGAGGTATTTCTGTCTATATGGTCTGTTTTAGTAATTGTGCATTCGTGAAATATGACACAATGCACGTTATGTTGTTTTTGTCTTAACAGCTTCAGGGTGCAGAGACCGAGTTCAGCTCACTGACAAAGCTAAGTCACCCAAACATAGTACATTACATATGTATGAACTTGAAAGAACGGGAGGATTCAATTGTGGTGGACATTTTGGTGGAGCACGTAAGCGGTTTCAGCCTTTCCACATACTTGCACAAAGAGACTCCAGTTCCGATTGAGCAGTTGCGCCATTATGTAAGCCAGATTTTGTCAGCTCTTGACTACTTGCACAGTAATTCAGTAGTGCACAAAGTTCTTTGTGCTTCCAGTATCCTGGTAGATGCTGAAGGAAACATCAAGGTGACAGACTACAGCATTTCCAAACGCTTAGCGGATATCTGCAAAGCAGATGTTTTTGAGCAAACCAAAGTTCGTTTTAGCGAGGATTCTCTTCCCAACAAACCTGGAAAAAAAGGAGATGTCTGGAGTCTGGGCTTGCTTCTGCTTTCACTCAGCCAGGGCCAAGTAACCAAGGAATATCCAGTCGCTGTTCCTAATAACTTACCTGCTGACTTCCAAGACTTTCTGGAAAAGTACGTGTTTGCTGCATTCCTTTGTCTTTCTCTTTGATTTGTTTTTTTAAAGACTTGATCCATATTTCCTGGTGTCACTAGTCAAAGGTTTTAGAGAAGAGGCATTGTCTCTCTAGGATCATGCTGCTTATCTGGGATTCAGGAGAACGGGTGTGGTGGTCTCTTCTGCTCTGTTCTGCCACCAGCTTTGTGTGTCTCTATGGATAAGCCATTTAGTCTCTCTTGGCCTCTGATTCCATCAGAATGATAAAGGTGATCATTTCTTAAATATAAGGAGATCTGTTTGAGCATTTTGGCCCAATACAGGATAGCTCTCTCAACAGTTCTCTTTTTGCTTTGCTAACAGATGTGTTTGCTTGGAAGATAAGGAAAGATGGACTCCTCAGCAACTGTTACAACATAGTTTTATAAACATTCCACGAATGAAAGTACCTGTCGCAGAAGAAAATCTAGATGGTGAGAAACTCGTTTCTTTATGTGTTCTATTAGATAACTGGACCAAACCCTGCATAATGAAGAATTGAACTGTGCTAGATCATCACAAGACCATGTTTCTGCAAATGCCTTACAGTAACTAATTTGGAAGTTAAAGACCACGCTAGCTTTTTGGTCCATGGACACGTGGGGTGGTCAGACTGCTGTATTCTCATCAGCAGAGGAAGCTACATGGTGTAAATGTCAGGAAGTCTTAATTTTCTTCCTGGAAAATTATGTTCTAGTGAAACATCTTTTCTCACTGTATTCTGTTAGAATCAGTTCCTTTGTCCACTATAATTAATGTTAGTGACTAAACACCACATTAAGGTTTATGTTTTTACCAGAGCTGAACTCTCCTCAGCAGAGCACTTCTGTATTTCACGTTCAGTTGCACTTTGTTATTTATGGCTTATCTTCTTCCTAATGCCTCTTTGACAGTGCCTTGTGCCTTACCACCTTCTCCCTGTGCTATCAGTGCTGGTAACTGTGACATCCTCGTTTCAGATTCGGCAGGTATAGATTGCATTGAGACTGTTGTGCCCAGCAGCCAGATCTCCAGTGCTTCATTCTTCACAGAAACACAGAGACAATTTTCACGCTACTACAATGAGTTCGAAGAGCTAAAATTACTTGGTAAAGGGGCTTTTGGAGCAGTCATCAAGGTATGGTATAAAAAGTTATTTCCACTATGAAATCATTTTTGGGAATGAGTTTGTTTTCTCTGAAGCAAAACAGCATACTCAGTGTTTGTTTGGCTTTCCAGTGTGCTATACCTGTATTGTGCTTTTCATCTGGAGCTGAGTAGGCTGATAAATTTTGAGAGAGACGTCTGCTAAGAGTCCCATACAGTATGGAGAAGCTTGTATTTCAGTTGCTGCTGTTTCCCAGGTGCAGGGAAAACTTCCCACTTCCATGAAATTATTTAAGACCTGGCTGTTCTTGGTTGGGGTGCTTATAAGCGTTTGACTTCAGATTTGTTCAAATTTTTCAGGTGCGAAATAAGCTTGATGGTTGCTATTATGCTGTGAAACGTATCCGCATAAACACTGCCAGTAAGCAGTTCCGGAGGATTAAGGGAGAAGTAACGTTACTTTCCCGTTTAAACCATGAAAATATTGTGAGGTATTATAATGCTTGGATAGAAAAACACGAAAGTCCTGTTCCCATTGTGTCATCATCTGAGGCATCTGAAGACAAAAGAACGCCCACCAAAGCAGGTCTCATCCTTACGGCAGAGGAGACAAACGATGTGGAAGCTAACGCTCCTCCCCCGGTTCTGACAAGTTCAGTTGAGTGGAGCACTTCGTGTGAGAGATCCTCCAGCAACAAATTCAGTGGAGCTGATCAGGAGTCCAGTGATGATGACGATGATGATGGTGATGGGGTGTTCTCACATTCATTCTTGTAAGTAGTCTTCACCATTAGCGCTGTAAGAAATGTTAGCGTAGTCGAGTGTTCCAAGCTTGTGTCTTTTACCATTCTCACTTTGTCAGAGCTGATTCACTGCATTTTTCTTCTGTCCTCCGCTTAAAAGAAAGCCCTGTGTTTGCCAGCAGCTGGATAGCCAGGGAGAGGATTTGTAGTTACTGTAGCTATATAAGAGGAAAGCGGGTTTGTGCTTCTGGAAGTTTCTTAACATTTGTTTCAGAATGTATGGCTGCTTATTTTCTTTATGTTGGATTTTCTTCCAACCTTAAGACATAATGTTTGTAATAAATTATAAAAATTAAACGTCCCCCCAAATACCTTACTCATCCTTTCTTCTTTTGGTTTCAGTAACATATTCAATGCCTGCCGCTGGATAGGGATGGTTCTTTTGCTTGTGTTGTTCTTTTTGTTTAATCATTGTATTGCAAGTGTACTTACCTCTATTTTGCTTACTGTGTACAGAAATTAAATCCTACTGATAGGAATACATGCTTTTGTTAAAATACTGATCTGTCAAAGGAAGTTTCGCTTTGCAAGCAGGATGCATTTGGTTTGCTTTGTTTAAGGCATATAGGAAGTTATTCAACAAAAGCTTTGATTTCTTTTCTTTTTTTCCCCAGCAAATATAGGCTCAAGGTTTCTGACTAAATGTTTCTTGGTAGTGTCTGTTTAAGGAACACTAAATTTTTTTTTTCTTTTTTTCTTTTTAATAGGCCAACTACAGACTCTGAAAGTGAAATAGTTTTTGATAACGAGGATGAGAACAGTAAAGGTCATCCTCCAGTAAGTACAAGGATAAAGCTAGTAAAAATGGAAATGTTACAGAATAGTCTTTGACAAGCAAACAGATCATTTGAGAGGTTTTGTTTCACATCCGGTGTAAATACAGAATCGTGCAAGGTTATGTTAATGCCAGCAAATATGGTGCCACCATGAGCTATGTCAGAATGATTAGCTGATGCAGCTAATCTGGAATTTGTTTCTTACAGTGTCATTGAGCTAAACATGATCTATATTTTATAATCATGAGCCTGGTTATTTTAATTTTAGGATTTTAGTATGCACTAAATTCCACTCGACTTTTAGGGGACATAAACCAGTCTATTTGCTCACACTAGCCACTTTTTCAAACTGGTGACATGTTTGTAGCAATCAAAAAGAGATGGAAGGTCAGAATGATGTGTGTGAGGTTATAGTGGTTCTGATTTTGAATCACACTACATGCTGTAGAAAGTCAGAGGACTCTACCATCAAAAGTTAACGGGCAGAATTTTCTACAGCATGTAGAATCTGTTATGGCCCATCCTGAGGGTTTGTAAAGTGCTTTTATTGATTCTTGATTTTCTTCTTTCTGTTGAGATGTATGTTGGCCTGATATATGTTTAATAAGGTTGCAGTGCACTTTCTATCATGGAGGGATAGGGAAGACTGATATATTATAGCAAAGTCATTGATTTTCTCTTTTTTTATTTTTCCTTCTACTAAGCATGCTTTATTTTTATTAATTTCTATTTTAACCTAACATACTTGGAGATTTAGATTCTGTCCACATATTTTGCAAGTTTTATTCCTCCAGTGTCTAGTTATGGCAAAAATGTTACTTGTTTTCACTTCAAAAGTGAGAATTGGGTCATACCTTTTCTTCTAGCAGATGCAGAAGCAGTGGTGTTACAAAAATGTCAGTGTATTATTTTGCTAATATTAAAACCCAGACGTAGAAGATGAGCTTTCATTAATGTGTTCAACTCAATAAAAATTATAGGATGCATAAAAAAGCTCTGGACTGCTTCCTGTAATTAACTGTTCTGTTCTTTTTACTGCAATAAAGGATGAAGAAGGCAATGAAAAGAACGGCCATGAAGAAGAAGACAGAACACCAGTCATTCAAACAGTGCATTATCTGTACATCCAGGTTAGGCTGCTTGTGTGTTTAGATGAAAGGATGCTGTTTATTCCAATTGGCAAAAATAAATTGCTGTTGGGTTGGTTTTTTTTGCTTTGTTTTGTTTTTCCATGAGAAAAGTAATGATATTTTAAGAACAAAATGAAACTAATCCCAGTGTTGTTTATGCAATAGACTGGTTTTCTAGAAGGTTTGGCTGGGGGGAAGGCACTGTGCAATGCTTCCCATTGTTTTGTACTGTATTTGTTGTACTTGAAGATGTGGTTTGCATGTGAAAACTTCCTGTTTCTTTTCAGATGAACCACAACGTATATACTGTTTTTAACTCAGGAGTGCATATTTTCTAGCTAAAACACATCTGAGGAAATACAGTAATTTGCAAAGCCATTTTGTGACCCTAACAAAAGAAAGTTCATGCAAGTTTGAATGTTCAGACTTCTGAGAACATCTCTTTTCTGTTAAGAGTTAGGCTAACAGAGAAGTTAGCAGTCATATCTAACTGTTCTGTGTGTAATTTTTTATAAAGCAGTTATTGATAGCCCTTGCCTGGAAGGGGGTTGCAGCTAGAAGGAATTTGATTTTTTTTTATGTTGGTTTGCATGTGCTGTATATAGCATAAAACAAGCAGTCAAGGAGCCAAGAAAAGTAAAGCCAGAGGTATTTCAAAGTCTGGTTTGAACATGCGGGTTACTTTCATCTTGTTTTCAATGTTGTGATTGAGAACAGACTATTAAGGAAGCTAATACTGTTGCCCCTGAAAATGAGATAGGACTCAGGAGCGCATATTTTCTAGCTAAAACACATCTGAGGAAAATCCCAAGTACCTGAATGTTTAGGTGACATTATCTGTCTCTGAACAGTGTTTTATGGAACCAGGCATGAAGGTGCTCACAGGCAAAAATTTCTGATCGTTTTTTTTCCTTGACAAAACTCACTTTCTTCCCTCTCTCTTACGTATGCACAACCGAAGATGGAATACTGTGAAAAGAGCACATTGAGGGACACCATTGACAGAGGATTATACGAAGACACCAGTCGGCTTTGGAGGCTTTTCCGAGAAATTTTAGATGGGTTAGCTTACATCCATGAAAAGGTCAGCAAGTGTGACAGTTACAGCCTGTCTCTTACATATATGCTGTGACCTGTTCTATTCTATTCCATCCTGTCCTATTCATTTTGAACTTCTGATTCTACGTAATTGCGTTTATTGGTGGTGCTTACTCTTGCAGTTACTATTCAGTTCTAGGGTTTTGGAATATATTTTCATCAACTTTAATTTTGCAATGAATCGCTTCAGATTTTTTCCTTTTGTCATACAAAATTGCCTCCTCTTAAAAAATGTTGCTTTAGATAAGTACTAACACCAAGGATTGTTTGTAGCTTCTGGGCTAGCAACTACAGTCTTCAAAATTAGTCATTGGTGACTCAATGCAATAGATTTTCCACTGCTTATAGAATCATTAATATAATACTGTTTTTCAGTCTATTATAAAGATTTACATTTTGCATTGTGTTTATTGTTTCTTCTGTTATCAGTCTTTTTTTCTTGCTCTCCTGCTTTAACAGGGAATGATCCACAGAGACCTGAAACCTGTGAACATTTTTTTAGATTCCAATGATCACGTGAAAATTGGTGATTTTGGTTTAGCTACAGATCATCCAGCAAATGCAGTGAGTACAGCCAAAAGTGAATTAAACAATTAGCACTCGGTGTTGTAAAAACCTGAAAGATGAACACAGAAGATAACGATTATGGATGCCATAATCTTTACTGCGTGTCTCTTTTCCTCATTTCAGGCAGTCTCTAAGCAAGAAGAAAATCACTCAGATAGCTTTGCTAACTATGACCCATCAGGTTAGTATGCACAGTAGCTTGTTCTAAATGATTTTAAGCAAACTCTTGTATGTAGAAATCTCATGTACTCTGTTATAACTTCCATTCTTTCTTTGAAAATAAAACGTGTTCTACAAATAAAATAAATGTTTTTTATAAATAAATATGTGTTTTTATGTGGAAAAAAATACAACTTCTAGATGGATGTGTTCCACATAATTTGGCAGTTTGGGCAGTTATCTGAACAAATTTGCTTCCACTACTTGCCTTCTGCAATTGATTGATGCTTTTATTATGGTGGGATATATGGCAATCTTGTATACCTGTTCCATCTGCATTTCTATTCTCTGTATAGGATAATTTCAAGATTTGGGGGATTTTTGTTTGATTGCTTTTGGTTTTTTTTGTTTGGCTTTAACACTTTCCATATTGGGATGAATTTTGTGCTTTGAGAAAACTTTAGTATATCTTCTGTCATAACTTGAGTGCTTTGGAAGTGCAATGGACTTGTGCTGAGCTACTAAAATTCTGTAGAGCAATAGATAGGATGTAGGCAGTATAGACAGACATGTACATTTCATGTGTGAAGTTGAGAACTGTTTTGCAGTCTGTTCATGTTTGGGTATCTCTTATAACAATCTGCCTTCCATCCTGGAAGGAACGAGGACAAAAGATGATTGAGTTTTCTTGACTTTGATGCCACGTTTTCTGCTTTCTTGAAACAAATGCTTTCATCTTTTGCTTTGTAGGTAATTTGACAGGGATGGTTGGCACTGCACTGTATGTCAGCCCAGAGGTCCAAGGAAACACAAAATCTACGTACAATCAGGTATGACTAGACTTACTAAAAGGCAGCATGGAATCTAAGGTAGTGGGTACAATGCAAGTCACTCATGCTCAACAGAGATGTAATCAAGATGGAAAAGGATATGGTGGGACTTTTGAGATGGAGGAATATTTCTCATTCACTTGCTTAAGAGTAGACTAAGGTAAAAGGATGCCTGTGCTGTGGCCATGGCTATGTGCAAGCAAGTTGATGTTGAAAGGAGGATCTTTATAAACGAATAGGTTAGAAATCTGAGAGTCTTTGCTGAAGAAAAACATCATCATTAGAATTGCTCTCCTGGATTCCTAGATTGTCATTTGAGGGGATGGCAGTACTTTTTTTTTTTTCATTAGAGAGCATCCTGGTTATATGCACAAAGAAGCTGAATCTCAAAGCAAGAGTGCTTTAAAAGCGAACTAGAGTCCTTTATGTCAAGGCAGTGCTGTGAGGATAAAAGTAATTGAAGTGTAACAGGTCTTAATGGATTATGTCCCTTTAAAAAGTTAAACAGAAGAGCAAATAAAGGCAACCCACGCCTTTCACATCTTGTACTAAAACGTGAGATTTAACCAAAGCATTTTTTCTGCTGTCATCTTCCATGGAAATTTAAAAGAACTACTTGTGAATTTTATATTTTTTCTTCCCTAGAAAGTGGACCTGTTCAGTCTGGGTATAATATTCTTTGAAATGTCCTACCATCCCATGAGTACTGCATCAGAAAGGATCTTTGTTCTTGGTCAGCTAAGATTAGTAAGTACACAGGTATAAAGGATCAATTCTGAGCATCAAATAGCTTAAGAGAAGCAAAGATGTTTCCATGGAGAGTGCTTTACAAACAAAAGCAAAAACAAAAAAAAAAAAAGTAGAAGGGAAGAATAATTGGAAGAATTGGAGCTCCTAGTGGCATTTCCTTAATGTACTTTGGATTTCTTAATGTTACTGCCATTAGTCACTGTTCTGTCTCAGTGAAATTAATTTTTCTATTGCAAGACACTAGAGGTGTAAACTTCAACAATAAACTGATCATGGCTTTAGTACAGCTGGGTTTATACCCAGTGAGTTCTCAAGAACCAGTTTATTTGTTGTTGATAAGTGACTGAGGGTATGGATTGTCTGTCACAAACATCATACTTGCATTTCACTAACATTCCTTCTGTTAGCGCTTCAAACTAAATTTATCACGGGTTTTGTTTTGTTTTCTTTCTGTTTTTATTTCCCCCATGGTCAGTAACAGTGCTCAGTGTCTGTAAGACAGCTTGCACAAACAGTGCTGTTCTAATTCAAATGCGGTTTGTTTGTTTTGTAGCCCAGTATTTTATTTCCTCCAGACTTCGATGAAGTCAAGCATGCAAAGCAGGTAATTTTGAAGACATTTTAACTAGTAGATAACCCTATCAAGAAACACTTGTTTTTTCCCCACTTAATTCTAAATTAATGATTCCTGCCAAACTGTTACTATCTGACATTAGAACAAAGAAAGAAAAAGATCTCAAAAGAATAATAAAGTTGTCATGGAAACATGCTTATCTACAGAATTCCCTAAGTGCAGTCATGAAGAAATGCAGAATTTGCCTGCATACCTTTAAGACTCTGAGGGACAATTTTTACCTTTTAGACACAAAGTAATTGCAGTTGTGTTTTTTTAACCCTTAAATGTTTGAAAGAGATCCGCGTCACAGAACAGGAAGAGAGATACAACATAAATTAATGCTCTAAGTTTGAATACTTCTGCCAAGAGCTATTTTGGAAGCTTGATTCAACAGGTACTCAATGGATTCGAATAGTTTCTTTTTTTCTTTTTGTTTCATCTTATTTAGTTATGCCTCCATGGCAGAGGAAAGAAATGATAAGGTGCAGTGTAACTTTTTCTGAATCATCTGAGAACATTTTTTTCCTTGTGCAAATGGACTCTTTCTTTAACAGTTAGCATTAACTTTTTGTCTGTTTTGGTAGTGGAACAGCAGTCTGTCTCACTAAAGCCATAAAAATGTTTCTATGTTACACAGTTTACTGAAATACACTCTGTAGTTTCTGTAACTCACAAACCTTTGTTATGCATGTGATTTTCTTTTCTCTTGATTTTGTTCATAGAGATGCCAGAGCTTGCATAACATGGACAATAAATGTCACGATGTGGTTTTTTTTCATCCCAAGAGATGTAAATGGACTAACAAATTTCTAACAGTTTGTTCTAGTAGTTCTTTATTTAGGTAATACCACAACAAAAGATACTTGGAATAAGCAAAGAATTACCCAACCTAAAGATTCAAACCCCGATTTCCTTTTTTTCCTGTATATTCTCAGTATCTTATTCCTGTGATGTACCTAAGAATGCTTATTTTAAACACTGATAGCATAAGAGAAACAATAAAATTTTGATTTAACTTGTAGAGATTGGTTATTACGTGGCTCTTGAACCACGACCCTGCAGCAAGACCAACAGCTGTGGAGCTGTTAAAAAGTGAACATCTTCCACCACCACAAATGGAAGAGTCTGAGCTTCATGAAGTGCTTCACCACACCTTAGCCAATGTGGATGGCAAGGCCTACCGCACTATGATGAGTCAGATATTTTCACAGCGCATATCTCCAGCTATAGACTACACCTACGACAGTGATACGCTGAAGGTTTGTAGCTGTTAAGGGCTGTTGGGTTTTTGGTTTATTTCCTGTGTTGGATTTTTAAAAAGCAACCACAAAAAAAAAGTTGTTATGGTTGACTGCAAAGCACACAAGATAATTGCTTTATCTCTTAAAATCAACCTTTGCATGAGTTACTATTTAAAGCTACACATTCACAGTGTGGGGTTCACGTAACCCGCTTAGTATTTAACCTTACATTGATTCTTCAATGAAGAAATAAGCTTTACTCTTAACCTCTCTTAAACTGATAGTACTTAGCATCTGATTGCCAACATAAATTGTTGGCTTTGAGTGTTTTCTTTTGTTCTAATGATGGTAACATAATCCTTTAAGTTCTTAAATCTTTGTAAAGAAGCACAAGGTGACAGTAAAATAATGCTTTGTATAGCTATTGTTCTTTTTTGTTGTGGAAGCAATACAGTTGATTATAGTGAAAGAAGATAGTACAATATTTTTTACCTATATTAAGTGGAATATTCCTTGCATATCAATTATGTATGTACTTTTTATTTGTGATGGTTTCAGGGCAGTTTTTCTGTTTGGGCAGCCAAGATCCAGCAGCACGTGTGTGAGATTATCAGTCGGATATTTAAAAGACACGGTGAGCGTGTTTACAAAAGTTGTTCATTTCCCTTTTTCATGACTGAGTGGATTTAAGGGAAAGGAACGATTTTGCTATCACGAGTCACAGAGTTTGTTCAGTAGTTGTGTACTATTCGAAATTTTAAATTTGGGGCTGTTAACTTGAAGTCTGAATGATTTAAATTTTCCATAGGAAGAACAGTTAAAATCTTAATTTCATCTTCGAATGTATCTGGTTCTGATGAAGCTGTAGGAGCTTTCAGAGGCAGAATGCTATGTTAAATTTAGATACGAATATGTGGATAGCCCTGCAGTGAAAGACCAGACATCCATGTGACACAGCACCCTCCCTCTGAATGTAGCCACAAGGCAAATGGCCAAGGAAAGGAAGGAAGAACAGAGCAGCCATACAGTGGTGCTTTCACATTGATACTGCTCTCAGAAATGATGCGCCATTGGGAAACTTCCTGAGCCAGAGCTAGTGTCATGATCTTCAACAGTCTTCAGTGGTTTTTCTCTCTGTGACTTCATCTACTCATTAGTATTTGCTTCAAATTAGTTTTTAAAAAAGGAAGAAAACTTATGTACATACTGCCCCGTCTGAAATGTATTATGTGGTGCTATTGGATGGTTTGTTATATTTTCTATAAAAAAGAGTAATCTTTAAAACAGAAACTGGAAGATTTCCTGGTAGATCACAATCTGATTAAACACAATCGGGGTTTCGCAGTAATAAAAGAAGAGAAACTGGGAAATATGAAGCCAAATAAAGATGAGTTACTTCTTTTCCCTCCATTAAAACTTATCAAACTTTCTAGCATTTATCAGCAGCTTGGAGATTAAAAGAGTGAAAAATTGTCAGAAAAGACAGGGGAGCTGGATATATTTTCTGTCTATCTGCCATCTGTAACAGTAACTTGTATTTGGAGCTTTTTAGGTTTTTTCCCCCCAAGTATTTTTTCCATGATTAGTGATATTATCATTTACAGTAGAGTTTCAGTGAGGATTAGATTCAGATAGAACAATGGCTGCACTCTGAGCGTGGAAGACTGAACATCAAAGTCTGTTTGATAGATTTCTTTAATAGATTCTCCTATTCCACCATTTAAAGACATCTAAAACAATGTAATTTTAAAAGATATTGATCACTGCAAAGTTGTTTATGAATTTGCAAAAACAGATGTTACTTCTGAAGATAATAGCATTTTGCTGGTTTTGTGTAGGAGCCATCAAGCTGCATACTCCATTGCTAATGCCTAGAAATAAAAAACTGTATGAACATAATGAAGCTTCCTATTTCATGGATCACAGTGGGATGCTGGTTATGCTTCCTTATGACCTCAGAGTAAGTATTATCTTCCTTGCTGGCATTGCTGGGGTTGAAAATGGCTGTCTGTCCATACATTTAGCTCACTGAGTTTGGTTTAAGGTGTGCACGTTCCCTAACTGCTGAAGCAGTACATCTTTCAGCATCTGTTATGTTTTTCTTAATGCTGCCCTCCTGGTTTTGACAGCTGCAGCCCTGACTGTTTAGGGAAGAGGTGCACTATTTCCTTTTCTCTTTTTTTAACCAAAGGTAAAGGTAATGCTACATTATAAATGTGGTAGATGTCACTGCTGCCTTTTTTTTCTTGTGCGTACTTGAGACAAATAATTTTACCTGTGATAAATGAAAAAATATTCTCATCCCTTTCTTATTTGTATGTCTTCCTAAAGAACATGCAACATTCTGTCCAATTTTATGTCCCTCTCTAACATACACAGTTAAGCATCATTCTCCTCTGAGAGGAACTGCAGCATGTGTAGCTGAAATCTTACTATCCATGATTCAGCACTACTCAATTATAGGTAATACTGGTGTTGTTAATTGCTTTGCACTTAGTTAAAACTTAAGTGCTTTAAGTTTTATTTTTGTGTTTATTACTGACAGGTAGATAACCTGACCTTTTATCTCTTACATTAATTTAACACCGGTGTGACTCCCCTTTCCTTTGCATTTAGAACATTCAGTTATACAGTGTGATTCACAGTTAAGGACACGTGCAGCATCTACAGTATTTATCTCTCTTTTGGACTTTTTTGTTTTGGAAGATGTGTTGATCAGTGATTTATTAAACAATTTTTTGTATCTTACTCTAAACAACAAAATAGCTGACAGTACATTTTAATAGGCTTCAAGACAAGTTTATGATGTATTTTGTCCTTCTCCAAGCTGTCCTAGGAACATTTTTTTGTTTTCCGTTGTTTTTTTTCGTGTGTGTGTGGTTGTTTAAGACTTGCCACAAAGATGATTTATGTTGTTTGGCCATGGCAAATATTTATGGCATTATTACATGTGAGAGTAGAAATGCTGATTGCATGCTAGTAATTCACCTGCCGCGTAAGGACATCACTAGACCACTTTTGTTTGAACAGTTTTTATGTATTTTGTTTTCCAGATTCCTTTTGCAAGATTTGTAGCTAGAAACAATATATCAAACTTGAAAAGGTAAGGGACGTGTGGATGTTGTGCAGAGATGCTGAGCTACATGACAGTGAATGCTGAAGATGCTGATTTGTTCTTCAACGTTTCCCTCAGATACTGTATTGAGCGAGTTTTCAGACCTCGGAAGTTGGACCGCTGTCATCCCAAAGAACTTCTGGAATGTGCATTTGACATTATTACATCCACTGGAAATAGCTTTTTGCCTTTAGCAGAAACCATTTATGCAATTTCAGAAATCATTCAGGAGTTTTCAGTGCTACAGGTAGATTCTCTAATTGTACCTTTTGATTTATGTATTTTTTTTTCCTCTTTTTCCATCTCAAAATGTTAATGTAAGTTAATGTACAGAACTTTCTGCTTACAGGTTTTACCAATAGTCATCTGTAGAACATTGTTGTGTGTTTCCGTAGGTGAACATAAAATGATGCAAAAATTTGTGTGTGCATCAGAAATACTAGCCGAGTCCCTACAGTGCCATTGAAATAGATCTGCCTTCTGTTGGGCAAGTAATTACTGTAGAATGGGGCAATCCTTGCCATTCTTCATTTATAAATGAAAGGTAAGGTGATGGAAGGAGAGGTCTGAACAGTTGGAGATGTTGCTGAAGGTTTAAAAAACATCTATGAGTTTTCTTTTTGCATGTGTGTTTTCCTTAGTGTTTAGGTAAATAGAAATGCTAATAAAACGTTCCTCGTTTTCTTCCTTTTCATTTATTTATTTATTTTTATTATTATTATTTTTTAAACTCAGGAAAGAAATTACAGTATCTACTTGAACCATACTTCCTTATTGAAAGCTATACTTTTGCACTGTGGGATACCAGAGGATAAACTCAATCAAGTTTACATCATTCTCTATGATGCTGTGGTAAGATATGAATTAAACTAATCTTCATAGACATAGTTTAGGGTATCTTACTTAGAGGAGCCATCTCTAAAAATGAGTAACAGGGCATTTGCCAGCGTAACAAGGAACATCCTGTTAGATATAAAGGCTGCCTACCTTTGGGCAGTGAACTCAGATTAATACGTTCTCTGTTACTTCTGAATTTGGATGTTTTGAGATAATTTTTTAAATAAGTATTCATGAAGTAAACCTGTGTAATTAAGAACTGGTAAAAATAAATGAATCTTAATATCATAGTGTATTTTTTTCCACTTAATAAGCAAAGAAAATGGATGAAATTAAATTATTAAGGTAGTATTTAAATCCAAAAACATGTCTATTTCATAATGCTTTATGGTTCAATTTTTAATTATTTAATTTTATTTGTTATCATTTTAATTAACACATGGGAATTCTTGTATTCATTTACGCAGAAGTGCTTTTCAACAGAAGTTTACATTTTTATACTTCTTCCTGTTCCTTAGACTAAGCCAAATATGGCCTCACTAAAACATCAGTAGAAAATGTGTTACTTATCAGCTTTGCTTTTTTACGGTACGATTGAAGTTTGTGAATACAGCCTGTAATTAAAAGCATTGGAACCTTGTGTTTTAATTCTTCTCAGCAGTAGTGTTTGCTGCAACGTACTTGCTCTGAATATGTTTGCACTTCTTTCTCTTGCAGACTGAAAAGCTAACTAAAAGAGAAGTGGAAGCCAAGTTCTGTAATCTCTCTCTCACGTCAAATAGTGTGAGTAATTTTAAGTTGTTGTTAAATTCCCCATAACTTGCCATAAGCTACTTAAGTTTTATTTACTTTGAAATTTACTCAACCAGGATAAAAGAATCAGTTGTTAAATCCGCTGTCCAAAACAGATTAATCTCTTTGAAAGTGGTTTGAGTTTGTTCTGCTCTCCATTGCAGTATGGCTACTTTCCATGTTTCTCTCTTAAACATATTTTTGAGACTATGGTAATGAAAGGGTAGATGGAATTCCGTACAGTGACATGTAGTAAAACAAACTGAGAGAAATTATAAAAAAAAAAAGTCAGCAACTGTTGATGAGTGTGCATACAGAAAGTTGTGTTGATTTCTGGATGCCCCAATGAGAGTTGTACGTGTCCATTCCTGTCCTCAACTCAGTAGGTAGACAAAGGCTGCTAGGTCAAACAAGCAAAAAAAGGCTGATATTTTACTCGAACAGACAAATATTTTCCATTTTTCTCAAAGTGTTCATTATGAGCACCTTCACTGGTGCTATTTGTTGTTTTTGTTTTTAGCTTTCTCGACTCTACAGGTTCATTGAACAGAAGGGAGAAGCAAGTAATGTATTTCCATTTTTAAACACAATGATAAAACAAAAGCCAGGCGTGACTCAGCTGCTGAAGCATGGTATGAAGGATCTAGAGGAAGTAATCGGTCTGCTAAAACAACTTGGAATAAAACTTCAGGTTTGTGGAAACACTTTGCTAATAAATCAGTTGTTTGTAGGCTCCTGGGCCCTGTAATTTATCACAAAACAAACTAATGATATTTGAGAGTAGAAAAAGCACGCTGAAAGATCTTTGATGGCAGGTAATAATATTGATAGTCATTTTGGGAGAGGTGTTTGAAGAACAAGATCTTTTTTCAGTTGGAAGTCTCTGGCTCCATTTCTATCTAATTACAAAGGGATTATCTTTCCAACCAAGATTGAAGCATAAATAAATGTTTTGAAATAAGCTATAAATATTTTTTAAATGCAGAAAGCTGATGCTTACTGATCATGTTCCACTTTCCTTATGGCTTGCTGTTTAGTTTTCTTGTGATGTGTTAAGCTTCAAGTATTATTTCCTGACTTTTTAATTGTATCTTAATCTTTGGAGATAATCTTTCCATATGTCTTCTTATGTGAGAACAGTCTTGTCAGTGCATACATCTAATAGGAAATAAATTACATTAACCAGTAATGGTAGAGGAATTGTTCACTTATGCATTTTTATTTTACAGATTTCCATAAATCTGGGACTAGTTTACAAAATACAGCAACACAACGGTATCATCTTCCAGTTTGTAGCATACATCAAAAGAAGGCAAAGAACTGTGCCTGAAATTCTTGCTGCCGGGGGCAGATACGATCATCTGGTATGTGTACATCTCTTAATGAATTTATAGGAAAAGAGAACACAAAGAAGTGAGAACTGAAAAATCCTTCTGACATTTTCCAAAGATAACTATTTGGTTCTTTAGTTTTGTCTTTTTTTTTTATCTTCAGATCCCACAGTTTAGAGGACCGCAGGCAGTAGGACCGGTGCCTTCAGCTGTTGGAGTCAGCATAGCTATAGATAAAATAACTGCTGCTGTTTCCAGTATGGAGGATACTGTAAGTTTGGTGCTGGGGAGATGGGAATGTTTGTTTGCTTACTTCTGACAGTAACTTACCTGTAACCACAGATGGGCAAAAAATAACAGATTCAGATGTGATCCAAAAAAGCATTCTGAAACAGCAAACATCAAGTTGACTTGTTTTCTTCCATGTCTACACATAGCATTATTTAGTGAAGCCAGGGAACAGGCAATCTTCAGTTTTAGAACTTTTTAATGTAATGGGCCTTTCCTCAGCTTAAATGTTGTTTCAGATGAAAGTATACAACTGTAGATATTCAGCTATTCTTATTTTGCCTCTTCCAGGAAGGAACTTTAAGAAAATGGACTTTGGATGTCACACAATTTCATTTGGTTGTGGAATATGTTATTTCATTAACTATTTTTTTGTAAGAATAAATTAACATTGCTAAGTTCATTGGGAAGGGAAGAACAGAATAGGCTGGGAGGCTTTTGTAGGCTGAGGCTTTGCAGTTGCTTGTTGTCAAAGAGTAAGCTTCAGCACCTTCCAAATGTGCTCCGGTGGCTTTAGAAAGAGGTGATCTAACACCTTTTGCAGGTTGTTACATTTTGAAAAATGTATCCTTCTTAGTTACTTTTAACTCCATTAATAAACTGGAAATGGTCTGGTGGCTAATATTGTCCCCCTTGTTCTTACTTTTCCTCCAGATTTCTGTCAGCTCATGTGACTTGCTGGTTGTAAGTGTTGGTCAGATGTCAATGGGGAGAGCTATCAATATTGTTCAGAAACTTTGGACTGCAGGAATTCCAGCTGAAATAATGTATGACTGGTCCCAGGTAGAATTTCTATCTACATGTATTAATTATGTTGCTGTTCTCTAAGATTAGCACAGGCTGAGACCATCCTTTTTCAATTTTTTAAAATTAGTTGTAATTGAATCACAAATTCAGAAAACTGAGAATGCAGGTTGCTATTTGGGTAGATTCTCACTGTCCTTGCATGCTCTTCAGCTACCAGACCTTTTAAAAATGTGTCGGAGAACTCCTCAGAGCACAGTGGAATTAAGTGACCTTCCCTGGTTATAAACTGAGTGTAGAGTCCAAGGTATATTTCCCCAAGGGGGAAAGTCACAGAATAAATTAAATGAGAGCTAACTGGCCTCATTTAAGCATATTTTGTACCAGTGAGGGCAATGAAGGAGGTGACCTGAAGGTGCCACCCTAACAGAATCTCCAAATAGACTTTGGTTGGTTCCAGTTATCTTCTAAATCTGTTGAAACGCATTAAAGGCATTCATAGTCTACAGTGAAGGCAGCTGTACGTTGCAGGCGTACATCCTTGCATCTTTACCTATGCTGAAAGGAGACTGGACTGCATTTCACTTATCTTCTATTACTAATGATTCCTTTTGGAGGACAGATGGCAAAGAGGAAACAGTCATTTACCCCAGTGCTGCCTTGCTGAAAGGGCTGGATAGCTGGGAGAGGTGTTGTGCTGGTGAGCATGCCTTGCCCAGAAAGTGGATCCAACCAACGTTCTGTGAAGGAACTGGGACTGCAGGGCTTAGACTTACATTCTGCCTAGAGTATAGACTTAAATTTTGATTCTTAGAGAATGTTAGGTGAATGTATCCATGCAAAATTAAGTTTCATCTCCTGGACTTGTTAGTAAAGTTTTCCTCGCTCCGAACTTTTCATATTGAATGTAACTGCTGCATATAAAGTTATTGTAACTGAAGATGGGAAACTGATTATTTAAGTGATCAGTTTAAATTTGTTAAATTTGCATCCCATTCCTCTTTCCCTTTTCCTATTTCAGTCCCAGGAAGAACTGCAGGAGTATTGCAGATGTTCTGGGATTACATACGTAGCTCTTGTATCAGACAAAGAAGGAAGTCATGTAAAGGTAAGCGTGGTATCAGAGGACATTCAGTAGTGTTTCAGGTTGATAAATCTGTTCTGTATTTTTTATTTCTTAGGATCATGAACATTTCATTTTTCTATCAAATATTTCAGTAGATGGAATTCAAGTAAATGTAGATTTGGCTGCTAAGTACTAGAATGTTAAAAGAAAAAAAAAAAAAAAAGGAAAAGCCCCAAACCTAATAAGCTCTTATTAATATGGTATCTGCACCTCTGAACCATTTTGTTCAATGTCATCTATCACATATGAGATAAAAGTAGATGAGATAGTTTAAGTTTTGGGAATGTGGAGTAGATTAGTTGGTTGAAAATATATAGAAATCAAAGATTTAATGGACAGTGATTGATTGCTAATGATGACAGCTTCTTCCATTTGACTGCTTCACCTTTAATAGGTGAATAACCCAGTTTGGTCTTGAGACATTTATTCATATGCTGTTTTAAGAAACAACGCTAAGACTCACTGAAATACATCATAGGTGAAATCCTTTGAGAAAGACAGACAGACGGAGAAAAGGATTTTTGAATCCGACTTAGTAGATCACCTGGTGCAGAAATTGAAAACTAAAATCTGTGATGAAAGATGTAGTAGGTAAGTAAAAAAAATTCTTCGCAAAGTAAAGACATAAATATGGTTTTCTTAATGAAATAATTATATACTCAGTTAAACCTTGGTAGTACCCAATATAGAACATGAGCTTTACTGATTTCTTTTTGAGGGGAAAAGAAAGCAAAAGGCTTAGCTACAGAATTTTATTATTAAGAGACTGATTTCCCTAGAAGCTGTTATACTGAAACATGGTTAGTGCTTCTCAAATTAGAAGACTATGTATGTATCCATCCAGCTCAAATGCAACTAAAACAGCAGTATCATTTGTATGGCAGGACTGCCTGCAAGTTCCCATTACTGACTAGAAGCTATTTACATTCATGCACTCTGTAATCGAAGAATTTAAGCAGCAGGTCCCTCTCGTTTTGAGGCAGCGCTAATAGGGTAAAAATGAATGTGTGACTCCAGCACAACTGCACACCTTGACTGGCACACGTGAAAGTAACACCTGGCCAAGACTCAGGGTGTGCAGCAGGACTGTGTGTCTTTGCTGAAATTACTCTTTGTTGTGCTGAACAGCAATGCAGAAATCACAGGAAAGGCAACAGTTACACTGCTGTGCACAAGGAGTAGAGCTGTTACACATAGACTTTATAAAATATATGCTGGAACACTGATTTATACATTTGTATTACATATATGTACATGTGTATGTAAATACGGTAGTGATAGCAGGAAGAGTGTCTGAATTCTAGTTTATATGAATAAGCCAACAGATTGGATATCCATAATATTTCTGAATTAACAGTAAAGAAAATCTTTAAGCTATGAAATGCGTAATTCAAAAATGTTGTGCACAGGTGGATGACATCTGCTGCCCACCTCCTCATTCTTCCTTTATCTGGCCTCTGCCAGTTGTGGCATTTTGCAACTAACCTCGTTCTCATGTGTTTTGTGGCAGATCTGTAGGATCTATATATTCTTTCATGCTGTGAAAGAAAAGCATACTTTCTAAAGACTACCTTTAGATCCTGGGAGCAGAATACACAGAAAAAATCATATTTGGTAATAATAGAAATGCAACAATTACAATCATAGTAGTACTGTAAAAGTAAATGGATCCAAATAATCAAAAGTTTATTTTGATTTGTAAGATCTCAAGTGTAAATACTGCTTTGGTATCCTGGTATCACCAGTATCAACTCTCAGAAATCTGTGAGTTGATTAAGTTAACGATTTAGAGACAAAATTTTCTTAATATATTCTAGCATTAGGATCTAAATCACTCTTGAATCATGGGCAGCACAGCGGTTTTTCGCTAAAGTTAACACAAAGGTTGCTGTGCTGTTGACAAGCAATAGTCCAATACAATAGCAATACAATCGTTTGTCGTTTGCTGGGCCTGATGCATCAAATTTGCTAATGTAATCCTGTATGAGTTCCTGTCTGTTCCACAACAAAACATAAATTTATCTGTTGGAATGAAATAAGTGTGCATGAACCACAGCCTGAAACCATGTGTTATCAGAGCATGCCTTCATTATTGTTAATTTGTTTCCTTAACTGTCCTTGTTAACTTTCAGAGAAACCTCAGATAACCTCTCAGTACCAAACCAAAAGGGATCATTCGCTAATAGTTCAGGTATTTATTCTCCACTTCATAAATCACTGAAAATTTTCTCTTTGTGTTGAGTTCTGTTAGAAGATCTTGCTGGATCATACATTCTGCAAGTATTGCCAAGGTCAGCATAGGGACACATTTTCTAGCAGTGCATCTTCTCAGAAACACTTCCCCCTACTCTCAAACACGTTTCAAAGTGAATTAAAACAAACTGTCTCCTGGGTCTGTGCATTAAATCGTTTCTTCAATCTTATAATAGCTTTCCTTTTTCGATACTGTGTATACTAAGTTCTTTTATAAATTCTGTAAGCCATTTGGAACTTTTTAGTACAGCACTTTCTTGACATAAGATATCAAATTTTTATTCACGCCAGCCAGCCTTTCACAGTCATAGGCATGCATTTTGAGAACTTATATGATTATTTCACCTCCAATGGGCTTGATTAACTGTACTTTTTAGCAGCTTTTTAAATCCTGCACTACATGTTAAGCTTATTGGTGAATTTTCTGTTTTTTGCTACTTTTTTTTCCTATTATGGAAATATAATGTAAAACTCTACGTTTTAGGTGCATTTGAGTCGCATGGAACTCTTGTAGTGCCTAATGTCAGTGTTATAGCTCCTGAGAAGTTATCTGCCAGTGCCAGACGTCGCCAAGAAATTCAGGTACACGTGTGCCCAATAAGTACAAAGAATTAAGCCTCTGAAATACAGTATTATCATCATGTAAAAAGATTGCACGATGTGACGATACAATTATCAGTTTGCTTACTTAGGGTTAGTGGCTTCAAGATATTAGAGTACAGAAGACAATATTAATGTAAGGCTGCAACTATTTCTATAAAATGCTACCTTTGCAAAATTATCATAGCTTGCTTGCTAGCTATATAGCTGTGTATGTATAGATACTTGATGTATGTAAGTATTAAGAAGAGTGAGCCATACTGTGCTGTGCCCTGCAGTCATAGGTTCTCACCTAATAGCCAGAAAGGCAGCTTGTAACTTCATATACCAGGCTTCACAACCTAATGTGCAGCCCAGTCTGCTTTAGTGCAGTACTGCTACTACCAAATCTGTATCATTACAGCAAGATTGTTCAGCCCCAGTCTCCTTCCTGTCTACTTATCAAGGTTTGTTGTGGATGTTACTGAAAGTGATACTGACGGTAAATTTTAGTTTAAATGTGTAGTTCTGCATCTCGTGCTAGAAGCAGCCTCTTCTGTTCTCATAATCTATGAAACAGAGAAGAGTTGTTCTCAACCTGGGTCACAAAAGCAGTGAATTACTTTTGGCCATCTTTTGTTGACAGGTGCAAACAAGACTGCAGACATTTGTTTCTAGCTTGCAACAGAAAACAAGTGAAATTGAGATTTTGGCAGTAAGTATTTTGGCAAAAGCTTGAATTAATTTCAAATCTGTAATCGAATTCAATGATGCAGTCTGGAAGAAATTGCTACTACAAGCCTTGCATTAGGGACAGCAAATTAACCAAAGAAACTCTTGGCCACGTTGTGCATCTTTAATCCTTGAGAAGTATCTCAGACTGTTTGTACTGTCCAATTGTACACACCAAAATGGAACAAGTACTCAGTTGTAAGGTCTTAAGCTGTACTTACCCTGTTGTGGTAATTTAGTAACTTGTTCCTGCCAGATTTGTTCTTACAGTTAAATTGATCCAGCTGTTGTATATGGCTTTCAGACTTTGCTGTATGCTTTTCAAGAAAAAAGTACTTCCTATTTGCCTGCACCTATATGGAACATTCCATAATGGAATCTCTCTTTACCAGTTTATTTTAAATGCTTTGTATGTTCCTAGCACTGTCAGCATGAGTGCTTCTTTGGAATTGAAAAAGTGACTCCCCTTACTGCAGCTAATCTCCAGTTGGCAAACTGATGATAGAAATGTTAAATATTTGATTTCTTGATATTGCTGCAGGTAGATCTGCCAAAAGAAACTCTGATACACTTCTTATTATTAGAGGTAAGCAATTAAGTATTGTAGTTGAAACTCTAGTGGAAGTGTAGGTTAGATGAACGTACCATTTGCCTGTTGTAGTTTTTCTCCTTTGAGGAATTTGAATTAGGCTTTAAAACCTGAAAGCAATTTTCTACCCAGGGAGCTTAACTGAGGCTAGAAAAACCTTTTTGGGAAATGCCCAAGTTACACAAGACACCATTAGGAGATCCTAATCCAAAGCTATGGATTTTTCCCAGAAGTTATCTGAAATCCAAACTTGTGTATTTTCCAAAACAAGTAAGTTTTAACTTGCAGTCTCAGCAAAGTTGTTTCTTTCTTGAAGCTGTTAATGAAGGAGGATCCAAAACACAGAGGCAGTTGATACGAGTACAGCAGCTGAAACTTCTTTTCTTAGTAGAGCCAAGAAAAACAGAAGATGTATAAGTATTATATAGGCCCCTTTAACAATTCAGAAGCTACTTGATTAGGAAAAAAGAATGCTGTAGACAAAGCAGTGGCTTTGAAGTCAAAAGTTCTTAACTACAGTTGGAGACCTCTCCATCTTCCCCAAAAATACAAATGACATCCTGCCTGTAGAAGGATGTAGATCTAGTACTACTTTTAACACCTCCCACAATGCTGCTCTGCTCTGAAGCAGTGCTCACACAGTCATCAGACTTCAGTGAAACATGAGAACATTTCAAAATACCTC
Organism: Lagopus leucura; assembly: GCF_019238085.1. Lineage (NCBI taxonomy): Eukaryota > Metazoa > Chordata > Aves > Galliformes > Phasianidae > Lagopus > Lagopus leucura. The sequence goes on along the minus strand of NW_024962250.1, from coordinate 12,562,174 downwards.
TTTCACCCAGTCTTCCAAAACATGGAGATAGTTTATCAGGGAACAGGCACATGATCAGCTTGGATCATTCAATTTTCACTGCCCTTATGCTAAAATTCTCATGTTCCATCCAGCACTGCTAAAAGGATAGAGCTTCTTTGTTTGCTGAACTGTTTTTCTTAAGCAATCACTGAAAAGCCTCATTCTTAACACCTTTTCTTAAATAATAAAGGCAAGTAGCAGGTGTTTGCATGAATTACATTTAAATCCTTTTAATACCCTGTTTGATTAAGGAGAATTGACATTACACTGTTCAGAACACTGAATCCTTCCAAGAGAAGCACTTCCTTCACTAGAGAATACTACAGTTTCTTGTCATTTTATTCCTTAGTTTGATGGAGCCAGACATGCCTTTGATGCTACTGTGAGACAACTGATGTCACGATGGCCAAAACAGAGATGTTCATACTTGCAAGCAATCTGTGATGAAATTTACAGTATCAAAATGGAGAAGAGGTAAATCTAGGTTCTTAAAGGTGCATGAAATATCCCATCGATTTCTGCATTTCAGCTTCATCTAATAAGCTGCTCTTCATTTGTTCTCCCCTTTCCCTCTCCCCAAGTACAAAAAAGAAATATTCAGGCCTGTTTCTTTAAGTGCTATTTTTGGCTAACATGAAACAAAATGGGGGTTTAACACCATCTAATCCTCACTTCAGGTAATCTAAATTCTACACTTCGTAAGCCTTTTCAAGAAATTCTAAACTGCACTCATTTATTTATTTTGTTGCTTTCTTCAAACGACTGAATAGTAAATACAAATATGTTCAAGTATGTTTCCACTACTTGTTTCCACAAGTGCACTGTGACCCTCTTTCCTTGTGGGTGGGACTTCTGAGTTCCTCCTGTTTTGAAAGAATACAATTGGAATCTGACACAAATTTAAAAAGATTATTTTTGTTTCCTTTGCAGGGTTCCTGTGCTCATCCTGTACAGTTACCGAGATGAATGCAAGGTTTTGTTTTAGTGCTCAGAGCGTCTTTTATGGGATGCTCTTACTAACAGACAACAGTGTTTTCCACAAAGGAATTTCATTTGTAATATAAGCTGTAAATTTATTCCAAGAAATGGAAATAAATGTTTTATAGGTATTAAAGAAGCAGTCTGACTACAGCCAGAGATATGTATTACTGTGTAATTCTTGCTCCCTTACAATGGAAATTAGCAGCTGTGTAAGTGTAAAATGATTTACTTAAATTCAGCTTAGAATGCCATTTATGTCCTTATGCAACAATGCTGAAATGAGAATCTCAGTTCAAGGATCAGAGAATATGATTATCTTCCACTGTAAATGACTTTTGATGAAGAACTTTTGGGTAATAAAAGGTTTGGCTACTGAGCCTTTTTGAAATACGTATTAGAAAGTTTTGTCTTTTTTTAATTCATCTTAAATCTTTCTGTAAAGCATAGTAGCTGAATTCATAAAACATATGAAGCTGAATTGTGCAAGCCTGGCTGCCTACATCCATCCTGCCCCCACACTTTCCCATTCAAAACAAACAGCTGCTTCATGGGAGACAGAAATTAAACCCTATGCAGAAAAACTTATTTTAAACCTGAAGGTCCTGAAAGTAAGACTTCAGAGAAACCTGACATACTTAGAAGCATAACGGAAGTTTTGAACTAGCAAACTTAAGTTTAGAATCCACATGAAGAAAGCCTTTGAAGACATAATGATTAAAGGAATCTTAATTTCTTTTTGAAGCTACAGCTTCCCAGTCAATGCTGTTTCGAATTACTAGTGTGTGTATTTAAAACTAAGCTGCAATACCAACACATCAGGAAAAATAAGCTGAATAAATGTAAGGATGAGTAACAGCCTTAGTTGCTGTATATAATGCATTATATGTCACATCAATCTCAATATACCAGAGTGAATATGTAAAAAAAGCAATCTATGTCTGGACATACACTGGTGTTTAAGTAACTTGTTCCTACTTCTTTCTCTTAAAACAAACAATTGTTCTCAGCACTGAAGGTCGGTGCATTAAGAAATACCCACCTATTCTGCCTTTTTCTCACAGCAACAAGGAGGGTGAAATTAGAACATATAAAGATGTAAGGTCAATGACAAACCAGCCCAAAAACCTCTGAGAACTGTGAGGTTGCAACAGCAACATAAAGTAACTCTGGCAGTACTGGTCCTAAAGTCACAGATAATGGGATCGTTCCTAGCCATTCACCAGACAAGTCACATCAGTTGTTACAACTAAATCCATTTCTCATTGTGTTTAATAGGAACAAGTAAGTATTCATCTTTTACATCTGCTCATATGAAGGAGTTACTTTACGATGTGAAAATGGGGAAATCCAGATCCCTGAATATGTTGAAGGATGAAGCCTTAAAAAACAAACGCTCAGGTGACACAAGCATTCTAAAGCTATGCCTGAAGGAACCATGATGCAGCATCCTGCCCTGCCCTCCCCGCCCCAAGCCAGGCTCAGCACAGCTGGGTCAGCATGGAGAAAAGGCACAGCTGCTAAGCTCTGTGGGAGCTCAAACACATTCTGGCTGCCTTACAGACATCTGTACTGCATCGTGTAAACAAGTCCCTCAAAATAAGACAAACAGGAAAGCTGCTGTTCCTGGTAATAGGTTGGCACCTGCTTTCCCTGGTATTACTGCGGCTTATCTATAAAACTGGGCATCTGTCACCAAGACTCCTGTTCCAGTCTCACTTTGCTCATGGTGCTGTGCATTACTCTTCACCCGTTATTCCCTAGATGGGTTTTGCACTGCCCACTTGTATAATACAAAACATACAGCAGTATAAGTACAAAACTAGTTGGCAGACGAGTGTAAAGCTATTCTGGTAAAATCTTGTAAATACTCCTGCCATACAACAATCCACAGAAAGCACCTTCTGCCTTTCAATTTAAACAAAAGTACTGATCACATCCCAGTATCCTGCTGGAAAAGAAAAGCCAAAGACAAGTGGTAACTCAAAAAGAAATGGACTTTGCTTTGAGCAAGGGTCAAGTCTATTACAGTGATGGTAGGACACTGTCCATCACTGTGTTGCTTTACTCTTCTTGTTTTTGCTTTTCTTGTCCTTTTTCTTCAAGCCATCCATGTTAGCTCTCAGCAAATTAGAATACGCCTGAAACAATAATTAGAACCATTAAAAGAAGAGATACTTCAAGTATATACTAGTTTACATACTGTTCATGGATGTGTATCTTCATTTTCTCAGTTACAGCCTTCCTCTACTACCCTGGGAAACTTGTTTCTAAACCACTGTAGAAAGTTAGATAAAACCACTGATTGTTTTACATGGATGGATGTGTGCAGTCTGAGATTAATCTGTATGTCAGTTCAGTGCTGAACCAACCTGGCCCCAGCTCTCCATTGCTCCTACTGCCTACTCCCCAATACCTACAGAAAAGGAAAATAGAAGGCTTGCAAAACTTACCATCTGGAATTTATTTACTTCCTTTGAGCTCACCTACAAAAGTAATACCAGAGGTTAACCAAGAGAGCACTGGCTTCTATTACAAGCTATCAGTACATATTCACCCACCAGTAGCTATCTCTTTTCACAACATCACGTATATGTACATATACACATAGGCTGTACTGACATGGCATAATACTTCACTGACATAGAAAACTGAAAACACTCCTAATTAGATTAAAGCAATCCTCGGAAGGCTGTCCTTCCCAAATCCACTCATTTTCACATAGGAAAGAGGTGAAGAAACATTCTAGTAAAGAATATTTGCTTCTACTATGAGGCCACGCTTTAATTGTAGGTGGAAACACAAATCCTGGAATGAAATGCTATAGCCCAGATTCTCTCAATTATTTCTAAAATTAATGCTTTCCCTTAGATTACATCACAGAGGACATTTAAAGTCAGCTAAAGCCTTTCCCAATCTCTTATACAAAATAAACACATCAGGTCCCCAACTTCAAAAGTTAACATTTCCTGAAATACAAGAAGCTCTGTAAATGAGGGAGGGGGTAATTTAAACAAACAAAGAAACCTAGGCACGCTAAGTAAGATTGAGGCTTCAAAGTGTCTGCCCCATACCACATATCCTTGACAAGAAACAAGAATCCTTTTTCTACTATTTCAGTCAAAGAACATTTCCCTATTTCCTGGCTGCTACAGTAATGCCAGGCCTACCTTTGTTAATTCCATCAAGCTCTATAAGAAGCTGCCTCCATCACCTGAGCTTGACTGTAGGACCTTTCTTCCTGGAGCCACGGCATTTTTCTCACCCTGCAGGTTCCATCACTGTCCTGTGGCTTTCTGCCCACACCATCCTCATCTCTCTAGAATCAGTTTCCCCTCTCCCTCCCTCAACACCCAAGGTTGTGGAAAACAGACACAGTCCTTTCCTGCTTGCTCAGCAATACCATTTTGAAGCAAAATCTGGTAAAGAAAGTACAACTAAACAGTTGTCCCCTATCTGTAATACGCTTAGTAAGTGTAACGTTTTGGCATCCCAATGTCAGCTGTGCCTTCAGTTACTTCCATGCAGAACAAAGGGGGCAGTTCTCGTGCAATCCACTTAAGGCAGCTTCACTTAAATACAGGAGTGTTGCATAAAAGCCAAGTAGGGCTGCTCATCATTCTAACACAGAGCTGTCACTCACCACCGTGCTGATTTTCTTCTTTCCATCAGTAGCTCTTAGAAGACACTTATTGTCTGCTGGCTCAAAACTTTCTACGTGGCCTTTGCGTGGAACTGGTTTTGTTCGACCATCATCTGTATTGGCAAATAGAGAATGTTTATTCACATTTCACTAAAATCATGCGATGCCTGCTGACCCGAGATGCTAAAAATTGCTCATAAGATCAGTAAAACACCTTGAAATTTAGAACAGCCTCAAATGAATGAAAATTTTTCAGATCCCTCCCTCTGCAATTGCAGAATGGTCCACCACATAAACTGGTTCTGCCTGAAAAGAAAGCCAAGAAAAATATGCAAGCTCTCCTACAGACACGCTGTATGGGCTGCTTATTTCAGCAGCACCAGGCTTCAAACTTGATTTAAACTACGGCCCCAGGTACCAATTGCAGAAACAGCACGGCCCAGACGGGGAGGAATCTCAGATCACAGCCTGCCCACCCTTCTCGTGGGAACAGGGCCCCTCGAGCTGCCACCACCTCGCCGTGCCGAACCTGCAAGGTCTCCAGAGCTGGAAGACCCACCACAGCCCTGAGGAGGTCACTCCAACCACCCGCTGTCCTCACAGCACGGAGTTTTCCTCTCACATCCAATTGGAACCCACCAAGAACTATCGAGAAACTTAAGAAAGGTTAAGAACGTTTTAATTCTCCGTTTCCAGAAGCCTAAGAGCTTCCAATTAGCGTCTAACAACCAGAAAGCCCCCACGTTGCCCGCAGCTCGAAACACAGCCGCATGGTATCGGCTTCGTCGGTGTGCGCCGTGCCGCTCTCGCCAGACGCCCCGAAGACGCCCACACCTCCTAACGCAGCACCGATTTAAACCGGCACCTCTTCACGCCGCCGCCGCCACACCGAACACTTACATTTCTTCAGCGTTATGAAAACGCTCCCCGAAGTCCTGCACTTCTGGAAGAGTCTCGTCAGCTCCGTGAGGAACTGTAACACAAGCACACCACACCGCCTGGCTGCGGATTCCGCCGTCGGCCCGCTCGCTCGGAGCCGCGCGCACAGCCCCGACCGGGGGGGGCCGGGCCTGGCACGTCCCGGGGTCCCGCCCGGCCTCCTCCCGCCACGGCCAGCACGGGGACGCCTCGCGCGGCCGGTGACCGGCCGGAGTCCCGAGCGCCGGGCCCCGAAACCCCGACCGTGCGGCTACGCGGCGCGGCCCCACCTGCTCGCTCTCCAGCAGCACCATCGCCCCGCTCAGCTCCACGCCGCGCAGCCGGGCCGGAAGCGCCGCGTTCGCTCACTCACTCACGCACGCGCTCAGAAGCGCATGCGCGGCGCGAGGCGGAGCCAAGCGCACCCCACCCTTCCCTCCCGCCGCGGGAGAGACCGAGCGGGCCCGGGGTCTCGCGCACGGGGGGCGGGGCCGGCGCCGACCGCCTCGCGAGGCACCGCCCCGCCGAGGGGAGCGCCACGTCAGCCACGCGCCGCCGCCGCCACGCCCAGGCGCGGCCTTTGCGGCGCTGCGAAGGGCGGTGCTTCGGCTGCTCGCGCCTCGGCCTGCTGGCGTGGCGCTGCTGGAGCGGGCCGTGCGAACGGCCGACCCTAGGGGGGAGAGCCGCGGGCTGGGGCTACGGTGAGCGGCGGTCTAAGGCAGCGCGCGGTCTCGGGCCTCGCAGCTCTCCTCCCGCGGAAAGGCGATTTGTCGTCCCTCCCCACGGCCACAGATGTGGAAGGAATTCCCTGCAGACGGATAGAAAGGAGATGCGCGGGTGGCTGCTCGGCCCCGGCAGCGGGCGCTGATCCTGCACCCGGCGGTGCTGCGGGAGGGCCGCCGTGCCTCCTCGCGTGGTCATCCTCGGGGGGGTCGTTACCCAGTACATTAAAAGTAGAACAAACAAGCAATTTAGAACCGGAGTCCCGTCCCCAAAACGTCCGCTCTGGTGTCGGCAGTCGCTCGCTGTCTTCTTGCAGACAAACCGCGAGGCAGCAGAGGGCGCTATGATCGCGCACAGCCGGTGTTGCGCAGCAGCCGTCAGGGCACCGCCGCAGTCGCCCGTACCGGAACTCCGTTCTCGCGGCGGCCCGGCAAGTACGCACATCCAACGCTGCCGTTCCCTCACTGTGGATGTCCTTATGCTCGTCGTGTTTTTCCACATGTGACAGCTGAGAAGGGAAGGTTTCAGATACACAAATTCACCTGTGAGGAGCTTATTTTGCTTAAGTCTTCCTGAAGCTGACATTCTCAGGAGACACAACCCATGCTGTGCTCAGAGGTGTGGACAGGCCAAAGCCCTGTCCGGGCTCAGATGGGGATGGTTCCTGCCTCTGCAGCCTGTATCCACAGTGAGCAGAGGCAGCCGCTGGAAGGAGTCGCTGCAGGGATGCGCTGCCTCCAGTGCTGCCCGTTTGGGGAGCGGGCACAACGAGCTCCTCATTGGAGAGGTTGTTGTCAGGGTTTGATTTTCAGGAGAGACCTGAATGAGAATGATGCAATTATGTTGCAGATTTTTATAGGCAGCTTGTGAAAGCAAAACAGAAATGGAAATACTAAAACAATTGCAACATACTCCTCCTTGGAAACTACCATGGCCACAGAAACCGGAAGGCAAAAGAAACTTCACTCAGCTTGCCAAAAGAGAAGAAGGGTGGTCTTGTAGCTGAAGCACAGGGATTATAGGCCTCATCTGAATGCTGACCCCTCCATGCACCAGTGAGTTCTTGTGCGGTCTCCTCACTTTCCTATACCACAGCTCCTTGCTCCTTGAAGACGAGGGCAGATGCATGTTTCCTCTCTCTTCATCTTATGCAGCAAAAACATTTAATGTTGTGGGATGAGCACAGTTTTCCCCCATTTTGCATGAAAATCTCAACCTGATGTTGGGAGCTGCCATAATTGTTTCCATTTTAACCTAGCTATCCAGGCAGCAGTAGCAGTGCAGCTACCGTATCAGGGGCTGTACAGTTCTTTGCAGGAATTTGTAGTGCCAAAGGCTGTGTATGCCTTGGGCATCTCAGTGTATGCTCTCCCAGTGTATGCTGGGAGAAGGGAAGTTTCATAGAGGAAAACCTCTATGAAGAAGCACTTTTGTGCAGCCAGACAGACACTACTAATTCAGGAAGGAGAGTAAGTATTTCAGAGCAGAGGAGCAAGAAAAAGAAACCGCAAATGGAAAGAGCACACATTCCAGACAATGGGAATACAGAGAAGGCGGGAACAACTGTTCAGAATTCATTGAAGACTAATGTGTGTTTCCAGCATGCAACTTACTGCATGCATTTAAAACATGAGAAAGGTTTAGGAATGCATGTTTTTGGAAGGCCCTTGTCTCATGATAGTTAATGTACCAAGATATGGGGGAAAAAAGGAAACAACCTGAGAAATTTGCACCCAGCATTCTGATTGTTCAGTTCCTCTTAGCGTTGCTTGGTGCCCGTAAAATACAGATTATGGGCAGAGGAACTCTACCATCTCCTGTTCTCCACACAAGCACTCATGGATGTTCACATGCCATAGCTATCATAGCTATGCAAGTGTGGCAGACTCCTGTCTGTTCACAATGTACTGAGATTGCTTTTGTACAAATTGAAAGGCCTTCCCTCTTAATAGGGGATTTTACTGCTATGATATAGAACTCAAGAGACTTGTATAAAGTTTACATTTTTCAAATGTATTGTTTTATCAGCAATTTTTATCTGAAAACCTTTGAGACTGATAATAAAAACAGCAATTCCACTGAATTGCTGAATTTGTTTCCAAAAGAAGTGCAGCAGAGGTGGTTTTTGGTGTTTTTTTTTTTTGTTTTTTTTTTGTTTTTTTTTTTTTTGTGAGCTTATCTTTCCAATCATGAAGCTATTTTTCAAGCCAGAATGTCACAATTTAATTAGGGGAGAAGCCTTCATCACAACTTGCAAACAAGGTGAAAATGGAATATTTTTAACGATTCTTTTCCAAAAAAAGAGATGGACCGGGGGAATGCTGACACTGCTTTAATTTTGCCAAAGGCTGCCAACATTCGGAAGGAATAAGCTATTCAGCTGGTGAAAAAGTGCTGAACAAACACTGAAGGAGCTAAAGGGATACTCCCAATCACGATACACTTGCTTTTCACTTTATCTGCTGCCCCAGCTTAATACCTTCTCCCTCGCCCTCTGCCCCCAGAAAAAAAATAAATAAATAAAGAAGAGAAAATGGGTTGGATTAAAACAGTAGCAAGAGGAATGGCTGGATCTCCAGAGTTGGCAGGGGCATTAGTATTTTGTAACCCAATCTGTCATGTGACTAGAGCCAGGCAATAAAAATAAGCTTCTACCAGCCCTCCTGTTTGCTCAACTTTATTATATGGTGTCAGTAGAGATTGACTTTTTTTCTTTCTTTTTGGCAAAAAATTAGCAAATGAAGCCACCTGAATCATTAAATCGTGAAGGAAATCTGGCAGGGAACTGGAGGAGGTTGCGGCTGTGCTTCCAAGTTTTCCTGGAAGCAAGCTTGTACTGAAAAGAAGCGGAGGTGAGACCTTCTCCTCTGCTAAGTGTGCTGGGAGAAGCAGGAAGAGGAAAAACAGGATTATCAAAAGTAAATTGCATTCTTGATCAACTTTATTAGAAGTTGGCAAAGACCTATTTGAACAGCCTAGAAAAGGTTACTTCTCGTTAGGGGCTGTCACACAGTCAAATTCAGCTGCAACACACCACAGTGAGGAGAAATGTAATAACATACCATAAATTACCGTTTGCTCACCACACTGCTCCAGATGAGTTAATAACAGATAATGACCCACAATTCACAAGTGGATCATTTTGGTAATTCACTTTGATGTGTAAGTTTAAGCACGCCACGTCCAAGTATAACCATGCACAGGAAAAAGAATCAGCATTACAGCAAAACCCCAGCAAAACACACACACTCTCCTTGCAAGTCTGTCATTAGCACTGTAAAAACAGAGGTGCACACCTCAGTGCTCTCCTAGCTTCACCAGATCTGAGATTAATGGATAAAGGAAAAGCTCTCTACAGCCAAAATTCAACAGCAGCTGCTTGGGCAGAAATAAAATTAACCCTGAGATAGCTATCAAAATGTCCTCCAGAAAGAAAATATATATAGAAATATTAATATAATATATATATATTATATTTTATATTATAAATATAAATATATATATATTATATATATAAAACTAGAACTAGAAATATTTCTCAAAACTCTAATGCATCACATTGTTACGGCAGAGAAAACTGATAGTTTTCAGGGAGCAGGGTTGGGGAGGTGTGAGTGGACCTGTGCTGGAGGCCGTGCCTGTGAGGCATGCAGCCAGGCCACAGCTCTCCCCTGCAGGCTGCAAAGAACCGCTGTGCTGTGCCGTGCCTCACACTGAGGGGTTACACAGCCTCAGGTGGAGGCTGCACGGCTGAGAGCGCTGTGCCACGTGGCACAGCCATGCCAAAGTACTGACCCAACAGTGGCATCCCTTTGGAGTCTAGGCAGATGGGACACCTGTGTAAAGCAAGCCAAAATGACCAGGACGTGGTCCCACACTTGCCACACATTTTCCACGGCCAACATTATAATAACTTGGCAGCTATACCTTGTTTATTTAATACTCTAAAAGCAAGAATATTATCAATACTTAGGGATGTGATGTTCGGCATGCACCTCATTTACATTTTTTTTAATATTACTGGAATACTATAGCAGGTACTGAAATGGCAGACCCAGGCCTGCGTTTGAACCAGGAGGAAGATTTGCATGAAGTTCAAGCACATCTCATACACACACTTTGACTTTCACACAAGAAACTCAAAGACTTTCTGAAAATAAGCCATCAAATTCATCTCTCTTGCAGTCTCACTGACGTCAGTACAGTCATAGTGAAATACAGGACGTCAGAATTTGGTAGCTGTTAGCATAACTTCTCTCTTCAGAGCTGTAAACAATAAACCACAATTTTACTAGGGTTAAAACTTTGCTAGTATCTTTAAATGAGTTTCATGATATGACTTTGAATTTCTGCGGATCTTTGTAAGTCATCTGTGAACTCCAGCAAGTTGTCTGTAGAGCAGGAGAAGGCCTGTACAATATGGTGCACCTTCTGGGTGCACTAGAAATGATATTTACCAAACCTCACAGCTCATCTCCCCAGAAGAGAGAAGATATATAATCATCACTTCATTTTGTATGGCAGATTTTTAAGCAGACATCGAATGTCTGGTTAAGAGCTGTGCAAAGCATCAGGGAGGTAATTAAGCTGGAGCTCAAGAGTAATGAGGTGACAGAGATTGTGTTGAGCATCATTTCTTTCATGTTGATGTGTCCTACTTTAAGAAGCACAGAAATGCAGTTGTGAAAAATTTCCACCAGATAATCCCAGTGAGGTTATGGGATATTTTTTTCTATGTACACATTTAAGAGACAGGTTGAAGAATATCACACTATATTGAAAGGCAAGGCAAGGAGGAAAAAAAGAAAAGTCAGTCAATGGGAATATGGGAATTCTAGGTCAACAGAATGTCACTAAGGAGGACGACATTGTCCTTGATATCAGAAAGCACAAGGGAATGAATCATTATAAAAGGAGACACAAGGTCCTTGCTGTCCTCCACCCTCACTCTTCTCAAAAGGACAGGCCTCGGAGCAGCATATTTCTCTTGACACTGTGGGTGTTGCTTTCTTGGGAAGAAGAGGATCACCTATGAACTCACCAGCATCATTTCCTATCTCTGCTGAGACTGCCTAAAGAAATGAGACCTGGCTGGACTTCTGAGGTTTAGGGATCACAACATGAACTGCCGTGCCTATAAAACAGTGTTTTCTTCACAGCCCGTGTGAGAATGCGTGATGTGAGAGCTGCACAGCACAACAAAGAGACAATCAAGTTAGCTACCAGATGAGTGAGGTGACAGAGATTGGCTGAGACACTATTGCTCTCATTTCCACAAGCCCTCATGTTGGGTAAACAGAGATAGTTTTGACTGTCATAACCAGATACTTCCAGTATGACTCCCTTCTTTTAAGACCTGCCAAGTTTACCTGTTTATTCAAGTTTTACTTGTATTTTTCATCTTCCCTAATGCTCCTCCCAATATCCAGATACTTTCTAGGAACAGTGTGGTGGGGAGGCCACTCCAGCAGCTAGTAGCTAGGCTGCACTCCCTAGGTCAGAGGCTGGAGGCAGCAGTTTCCTGTTTTGCTGGTATTCAATGCCATTTAACAATAGGGGGAAAGAAAAAAACTGCAGGACCTAAGCATAGCAAAGCTGTTTTCTTCATGAGCTGTCTGCCTGTTCCCTGCTCTGCCCCAGGCTCACCCCCGCCTGGTGGCCCTGCCTGGACAGAGGAAAGGAGGCAGCAGAGAAAAGAGGCAGAGGCACTGGATTATAAGGGAATGAGCACTGGAAGGCATTTCTGCCATACAAGCAGCCTGGACAGCTTGCCAGCTGGTCTGAAATAGCAGACTGAATATTGCTAGTTTTTGTCCTTCCTCCTGCCTCCCATGAGAGAGAAAATGAGATCCACGTGCCGCATTTCTGGAACATCACAGTCAGCAAGAGTCACTCATGCCTTTTTACAACACTTAAAGTGTACTGTCCTTCCTAGTCGATGGTTTTAACTCTGTCTTGAGATAACGATTTTCAGTAGTGGTCCATTCATTTGAGTAGGAACTGCTCTAACAGAGATCCTTCACTCTGCCTTTTTCAATGCCACCTTTCTCTAATAGTCTGCTCAGTGCCAAATCCCTAATCCATTTTTATCAGTTCACAATGTTCCTTTGCTCTCCTGCTCTCCTCCTCCTATCTCCATTCTCAGGCAGTATCCCTTGCTACCATGCTGTAGCTTGGCTCTCGTGATCCCTATCAAAACCCAAACCTTACCTCACTTACTGGCCTTACTTTTCACAAGGATCTCCTGAGATTAAGGGTTGCAGAGTGTAGCTCTGTAAAGTAGATTAAAGTAGGCATTGTAACTATAACTGGAGTTGCTCAAAAACAGGAAACACAGGTATGAAAACAGTAATTTGAGTTTGTTGCTATCCCTTTCCCTGTATTTCAGCATCCCCCTGTTTTCCTGAATACATGTTGTCTTCAGACACACACTGAGCGCAGACAGGAGCCCCAGGGAGATTAAAAGTAGCAGGCTCTTTGTTAGCACTCAGGCTATAGAAATACCAAGTGAGTCATCCCTGCTTGCAGTAGCAGGTAGCTCAGCCATCACCAATCACAGATTCTTAAATACAACCCTGCCAAGGAAATTCTCAGAAAGAATGCAGGTACTATAAATGCAATCCCTTTGTTATTGCCCACGGCCTTAAAAGCCTGTGACAACTCCTACAGATTTCAAAGCTCAGGAATGGCATTATTTGATGATATGGCATTCAGGTAGTGCAGTACGTTTACAGAACTGTGTACCAGAAACCTCCACATCAGTGGATTCTTTTTCTTTTCCTTTTTCTCTTTCTCTTTTCCTTTTTTTTTTTTTTTTTTTTTTTTTTGCCCTAGGAAAAGAAAAAAAAAAAAACTATTACGTTACAATACCAGCAAAGAGCAGGAACATTTCCAGAATTTGAACTGCCAAGAACATTGATTTTTTGCATAAGACCTCAGTCAGTGAAACATACTAATGTAGGAAGTCTACCATGCTTAAACCTTACAATGACCAAATACCAAATAGTACTTTATCATCACCTGAACATAGCAGAAGAGATAAAATTCCACTGGAGGAGGAAGCTCTCAGTCCTTATGGGGAATGTCACAAAGATAAAGTCTCTTCCAAAATCCTCTCTTCATCTATGCTAAAGTTTTACCTAGCATTGTTTACTAGTCAAATTATGCTTTCCTCTAACCTTTATCTTTTTCTTCTTCATTTTTCTAGGCAAGATGGAAGAGTATGGTTAGAACAATTCTCTCAGAAGGCAACCATCACCTGTCATTTGTGTTTGTGTGTCCTTATCTACGGTGTGCTTCCTGGGAGCATCCCATAGTGCTTTTGAGGGAGGATCAAGAGTAATGGGCAAAGCAAGGGCATGACAGCAGCTACACATGGAGCTATCCTTGCTGTCCTGAATGCTGCGTTGTGCTCAGTGCTGTTAGGACAAGTTAGTTACCAGGCTAAAGGAAGATAATCAAGATAGAGAACAGCATCATTATTCGTCAAGATATCAATTGCTATTTCAGGTGCCTGTTGCTCTTACCCAGCCAGTTTGGTTGTTACTGGTATTAGTCATCTGACCACATTTAACATCAATCTTTCTCTCCTCATTATGCACTCAACTACAAGCTATAGTATAGATTGCTCCTTCCTGTAATTACAATATATAACTCATTGCTATCTATTGTGTCTAGAGCTCAGATTTCAGAAACAAATTAATTAATTGCACTTTCTACACTTCTAGGCCTAGATAAGACTTTTTTGCTACTTTTCAATAAAAGGCTCAGCTTTTTCCCTAGCACAGACTGTTTGCCGTAATAAGGATCCTGTCATCCTCTTCATTTAGAGGCAAGTAACAGGCATTTTATCTTCACAGGGCGCCTGATTATCAGTGTTATACAGTTATCTTTTGGCAGAGAAGTCCTGGCAGCGAATAGCCGCTCCAATCTGAAAGTGATTAGCAGTTCTGCACCAGGCATGCAGCAGTGGCGAGGCAGCCTCCCAGTGCACACTGCAGCTGGGGCCACAGGACATGCGCCTCTCCAGAAGTCAAGTGCTTCTCCATTCGCCGTGGCGACAGGTGTAGTATTTCATGCCTGTCAGGGGCGTGTGAGTTGAAGCACTGGGTATGAATCCAATGACCATTGGTTTGCTGGATGGTAAATGTCAGGCTGGCCTTTGGACTGTCCAAACACAAGAGTCTAGAGAAAACTAGTATCTTTGTATATCTGTAAATAAGGACTTCCTCGCTCTGCAGATGACCAGACTCCAAACATGGCTTCTCCAAAATCTTGCTTCTTGAGGATGGACAGTGTGATCCTCCTAGAGATGTGGCTGCAGCACAGGACAGGTGTCGGCTGTCACATGCTCAGGCTACAGGAGGTAGCTTCAGACAGGCACCAGAGAAAAGGTGCTGTTACCACCCAGCTGAGCAAGGTGTTCCTCCCATCAATGATCTGATCACGTTCATCCTTTTATTTTCCTGTTATCCCACATACTAATTTTTTTTGAGGATTTATTTAAATTTCTTTTTGGCTTCCATTTTTTTCCCTTCCTTTCCCCTCTCCCTTTCTCTTCTCCTTATTATTCACTTCTCTGTTCCTAATTGCTGTTCTTCACTATCCCTTTTGTCACGTGTGCTTGGCTGTCACCCAGGAGGATTTCGCCACGTTAAGCAGCAATTTCTCTGACACCAGGGCCCGAGTTGCAGTGTGACTGCCAGCTTTGGGAGAGTCCTTCTGCTATTCAAGACAGAATTGTTCTTGCACTGGAGGAACCTGAGAAGAAACAGCCATTGCCGGTGGGAGAGCTGTGGTGCTATTTCTGTTAGTGTGCAGTCAGTCAGGGATATTGTGGGAGTGAGGCACACCTCTATAAAACAATGGTTGCTTTCCCAAAACACTCACAGTTTAAGTGATGACAGTGTTCTTTCATAAACCAAGCACGCTTAAAATCTCTAGTGAAATCTGACAGAGAGTGAGCTGGGGAAGTCCCACTGCATGCAGAATGAAAGTCCCATCTCTGGGTGAGAAAGAAGACGTGTATCACTTTCCCTCCTTTACTCCACTGTTTTGCTGCTGACTGGAAGCTGCTGGAAGAAACCAAGATTTCAGGGAAGGTACAGACTGCAGCTTGTTCTCAGCTGATCCTATTGCAGGGAGCAAGTTCCTGGCTATTCACAAGCAGTAAAAATAAACAGTCTGGGGAAGGCAGGGAGGAGGGAGAGAGACTGGAGGGTACTGAGAAAAGAGTAGGAGCTACAGCAGCTGGTGTTTTCTTTGCTGGTTCTTTTCAGAGGATTTAGGCAGGTTGGAGATGTAAGTGATTAATGTTGAATGATAGCACCTTGCCCCCCTCCTCTTTTTGGAAGGAACACAAGTCTTTATGCGTATCACTGTTCCCTCAGCTTTAACCTTTCCAAGATTTACACACTCCATCCACTCTGGTGCAGTGCTGTGGAGCTGACAGCACATCTGGGTGTATTAACTGTACACTCTGTGGTTTTTACAAATGTCTAGGGTTTGTTCTAAATGTTTTGAAAGGCTGCTCTCAAAGCCCTGAGAATTCCCCCTTGGAGCTGACCAGACTAAGACAATGTACTGCTACACAAACTGCAGATGGGTGGTTTTTCTAGCTGCTTCTTCTGTGCCAACCTTTCTGCAGTAAATGGCATAACTAGAAACTGCTGAACTCCAGTAAAACTTCCCTCCATAATGGCTCCTGGATTGCCCCAGGACAAAGCACATTTGGGATAGAGGGACAAGAACCAGAAATCTTTTTCTGTCCTTCTTCATATGTATATCAGCTGTTTGGCCAGGTACATCCAGTTATCCTGCCCCTGGCTCTGCTCAAGGGCAGTGGCATCACAGTATGCTCTTGTGCTGTCTGAATCAGAAGCCTGCTTTGATCTTGCCTTTCTGGCACTGAAGAAAAGCACACAGCAGTCATTGACAGATCTGTAGCTTCTATCATTGATAAAAAAAAGAGTTTCAACATAAAGTTTTTGTTATACCTTAAAGAACAAGGTTCCCATCAGGAACAAAAGTTAAGGAGACTCTTTTAATCCTTTATCTTAAGCAGGGCTGGTGGAGGTTTAAAAAATGAAGAGTGTGCTAATGAAATTTAATGAAGACACAAAGCTGGGAAGTGTCATCACCAGAGAAGATGAGCATAATATCAGGAAAAAATCTAATGACTTCAGAAATTTGCACTGCAGAAGGTCATACACCTAGATAACAGGAAGTCCTGCTGCAAAGACAGGAACACATGTGGAAGACAGTGGTGAAGAATGATCAAGATGTACTTATCCATTGCAGGTAACCAAGCCAGCCACGGAAAAGGTAAATGCAATAACAGGATGTTTTAGATAAGATACTCTGAGCGATCAGAAAAGCATTACTGCCATTATGTAAAGCAGTACCAAAATCTAATTCAGAACAGCATGTACTATTGTCACCCATATTTACAATAATTCAGACTAAAGGAAATGATCAGGGAAATGAAGAGTGTTAGAATATCATAGAAAAACTCTGATTTATATAGCAACAAATCAAAGAAAACAGGTGAGCAGTGGCGGGAGTCTTTAAATATGTCTGTGGAAAAAACACCAAGAGCAGAAAAACAAATTAAATGCTTAAATTGAAGCATGAACTTAAAACAAGAACAAAGTGGTATGACTCAGGAGAGTCAGCTTGTATTAAAACTTTCGACTAGATTTATTAATGGTTAAGCAGAAAACAAGCTCAGAATGGCACTTCACAGTTAATTAGCACTGCCTTCTGATGTGGAAAACCCAGTAGGTCCCTTTCTATCCCAAGTTCTTAACGTGGACTTTCTAGATGCTTATGAACTAAGAACAGCACGCGTGTTTACTCTGCACAATTTAGCTGTGATGATGAGGACATTGATTATCACCCTTTTAGGTCCTGGGAGGAGAGCTGAAGTTTTTCATCAACTTAGTTGATATCCAGACCAGGCTGAGGGGGACTGAAGGAGAACTCATGCTTTACCATGTGGCTGTTGGTTGGTAGCTGCTTTGGAAAATGAACTGCTGTATCATGGCATCACCACTGCCAAATGATAGTTTTGCTTGCAATCTTTCTAGAAAAGCCAAAGATTGACTGGATGTGGAGAACAAACAAGACAGTAGCTCCGTGCATTTAGCAGTGGGAGTTGGGTGGAAATTACACCACGATTTTACCTGTCCTGATTTCAGAAAAAGCACCCTGGTCTCCAAGACTGCCAGCAAAGCACTCCTTAATTGAAGTTCCCCATTGAAAATATGACCATTAGAACCATTCTGGATGGCAATGCCTTGTTATTTTTAGGTAGTGTCTGGCACATGTGATGATCTGCCTGTGAGGTACATGCATGTATGTGCATTTCACATTTTACTTCTGACATGGCACCTATTTATGAGGGCAGGAATTACATGTTTGCCATGCAGATGCCCCTCTGTTGTGCCTCCCTGGCGCATACTGAGACACGCTCATCTCTCACTGTGTGCTGGGGCGGGAACAGAGGAGCCCTGCTGAAGGCTGAGTTAGTCACAGACGTACTGGAGGTTTCTTCACTTTGAGATCCAAGACTGCCTTTTGCCAAGACAAGTGCTGGCACATCCCACGGCAGAAAAGGAGGGGTGCACGGAGGAGGTGAAGGGGGAGAGGAGAGAAGACCAGAAGATACAACTGATTATCCTTTTTTCTACTGCACTGGTCCTGTGAGAAAGGAGGAATTTATAATGCATGTACACACTCCAGGATTTTCAAAGACTGTCTTCAGCTATATATCATATTTCCAGGGGTCAAATGTTTATGCATTTTGTCTACAATAGTAAAAACATGCATTTTTAATACAGAGTGACTGATCACACAAGTGAGCCAAAGAGAAATACATTAAAACAAAGGCCAGTCACTTTTCTTCTGCAGCAAGATTAGCTGGATGGCATAAGCTTCACACCTCACCTTAATGCAATGCCTTGACTGCATTGCATCTTTACTTCCAGACAAAACCAAACCACCTTGAACAACAGCTCATGAGACTTGTTTATTAGGTTTATATAGTTTTTGAGAATTCTTACATCTTTTGATACGTAGACGCTTTCCCTATTTCAATCTGCCCACATCACTTGCATAACCCACAAAGCACCTCAGCTGCAAGCAGCACAGCATGCAACTACACAACATGTGTGTGAATCACATCACAGCCATACCAGCAAGCTCTGTCTTGAGACAGGGAAAGTCTTGAACATGACTGAATTTATCGACTATAAAAAGAAATGCAGTTTTTTCAAATGATTTTTGGAGGAATAACGTAGTCAGATCTGTAATGCTGAGAAAAAGGGAACAAATTAACAGGTGACCACTGCACACAGAGCTCTTTTCTTACTCTTAGAAAATCCCAAACACTGTTTAGATGCTCACCACAGGCCACCAAACACAGCGCATTATCCAAACAACTTCTTTCTCAGGGGTGACCCTGCCATTCCTACTTGGGGTGAGGGAAGGATCTCTGCTTCAAAACACAAAAATTGCTTATGACTCATCTTTATTTTTCCAAATTTTAGGGAATATGGTGGAATTTCTTCTGTGAAAGCCAGAAGTTTCATTACAGCCTTTGGGGAAAATAAGTAAACGTTTCACAGAAAGAAAAATAAATGTTTCTGTCTGCTCCTGCTCAGAGGCACCCAAAGACAATTTCATTAGTGCTGGGTGCTGTCAGAGTTGGAGGGGAGGTGCTGCCATGAGACAAATTGCCCTGCAGCCCTTCAGACAGCTCAGCAGCCCTGCATGGACCACACAACACCCCACCAGCATTGTGGTACCCACACGGGTCTACCTCTTGTTCACTCCAGGGTGGCTGGCACAAGGCGGCCTGTGCTAGGCTCTCCATTTTAATGCTCAGTCAGCCCAAGTTCTTCTCACCCAAAACTGCAATGTGTGGGGACTTCTTGAAGCTGCCCATAAAGTAAACCCACAAGGTCCATCCCAGCTTGGCCTCAAGCATCTTTCTGGGTCACTTACTGCATGCTACACAAACACATGAATTTGCCCAATGACCAGTTCAACAAAGAACATGCTGAGGTGTGGGCTGTTAAATAAGGGTGATTCGTAAGAGCTGAAAACATGCTTGGCACAGCACAAGGCACTGAGGAGGACAAAGCCCAACCTCAGCGTGAAACTGTACCCGACTCCCGCGTGTGTTTGTACAAGGCAAGTGGCTCAGGAGGACAGTGTCACACTTTCATGTGTGTTTACACAGGGCCTAGCACAACAGAGTCCTAATCCAAGCCGGAGCTCCTAAGTATCACAGCAATGCAAATGAAATAACACTATTAATACGCTTTCCCCCTGTGCTTACCGGGTCAGGTTCAAGCAGAGCTGTCCTTGTTCGGAAGGGCCAGGGCTTTGCACCACACTGAGGTGGTTCTGGGCTCCCTCAGCACGGCCTGGCCGCCATCCCGCCTCCCGCTGTGAGATGAAACGCCTTAGCGTGGGCCCTAGAGGAAAGCTAATTTCATTTATCTTGTGTTTGCCCCAGCTGAAAGCGCGCGTGTGTGCAATTACCAGGGTTCAGCTAACGCTGGTATTTCAGTAAGCCACAGCAACTTGGCTGTGTCAGTGTATGGGTCCTTTTTTTAGAAAACAGATAAAATGGAGTTGGTAGAGAAAAGCCTTTTGCTGACGTTTGCTGAAAGTGCTTTCCCCAGTACTTTATAAAGTGGCCAGTAAAACTTTCTGTCACAAGATGTAATGAAAATTTTAGCACTTTTAGCAACCTGTTTCTGACTAGATCTGAAAAAGGACAAATTTCAGTCATTTCCATCTATTCTTTAATCTAACATTATTAAATGGCTCACGTCCCATAGGCAGCATACCGCATAGCAGGTAATCCTACAGACATAAAACTTGTAACCAAGTTCACCTCCTGCCATGAAAATATGCTGTAGTGAACAAAAGCTGAGGATCCATACGTGAATGCGGGCCTTACCCTTTCTAGATACAAGAGGCCAGAAAGAATTATTGAAATAATTAAATATGCACACCTACTTCATAAATCAAAAAAGACATTCCACTAGAAATCTGACCACTTGCTGAACTCAGCTGACAGGAGAACCATCTTTGCAAATAATAACATTGACAGCAAAACATAATTAGGTATGTTATCTGTCTGTAACATAGAAAACAATCCATCTAAAGCAAACGTGCAGCATTCAGATAATTGCATCCAACAGATGTCTTCAGTTAACTGCTCATATAAGGGGGATATCATTTGAGAAGAGGTGGCTCCAGACGCCATACGAAATTAGCATTGTACCTTTAAAGTCTGTAAAATTTTAAATATAGAAGTTTGAGAAGGGAAGCAGGATGGTCATTTTAAAAGCAACTTTTCTTATTCTTCTTTTTTAAGGTGAATGTTGAGAAAAATAAGCAGTATTAGAATAAAAGCATGTCCTTCAGTAGGACGTTTGGTGATAAATTCTGTACGTAAATGAGGCTCACACTCTCTTTCCTATTGTAATAGCATCCCCAGTGGCATTTGCTTCCCGGACTGTTCCCAGTGCCCTTCCTCAGCACCAGGAGAGGAGAAATGCAGTGTTTTTAATGACTGACACAGAAGCAATCTTGTTTTTGTGGCTGCATCACCTCTCCAGGACACAGTTCAGTAGGAGTTTGTCATGTGGCTGAGCAGAAGCGATGAATGCAGGTTTTATGAAGTTCATTCCCCAAATACAAAGGAACAGAGGGCTGGGGGGGAAAAAAAAAAAAAACAAAAAAAAAACCACCTCACCACATTGTATGGCTACAGGCTGCAACAGTATACAGTTGACAGCCTGAGCTCTACATTGATCACTGTCAAGCTCCTGGGCTACAATACACCTGAGATCACTCCTCAGCCCCAAGCAGCAAGCCTTTACCTGCACTCCTGCCTTAACCACAGCACCTCTCTCTCTCTAAGCACCTCCTGCTATCTCACCTCTCTTCTTCTCCCTCAAAGAGGTGGGGGCATTCAGTGCTTTAATGATTCCTGGTCCGGGGCTGCCAGTTAGTACCACTACCACCCACTCCCCCCAGATACACACACTTGTTTCCTCCCTGCTGCGCTGCACGCTGCCCGCCTTACCTCGGGCATTGCTTCATTTCCTGTTTGCTCCCACCAGTCACTCTGTGCCATTATGCAGGCTAATATCAAACGGGTGGAAGAGGTAAACACAAAAAAAAACAACCCAATGTGTCCTTCCTCTCCTCAATGGGCACGATGATATTGTCAGGAAATCAGTAACAGCTGCAGGTGCTAGAAATGAACTGTATGTATAAGAAAGTCTGGAGCCTGTGTTTTCAAAACATACATACAGACAATATTTACTGCAAACAGATTATTTTTAACAGGTGAGCACTACCACAAAGTCTCCTTCAGAAAGCACCCTGTGCACGTGCTGGCTCCCCAGGGAGGGAAGCAGCCAGGACAGCCCCCAACATGGAGGACAGAGCCAGACCCTACACTGCCAAGTATGGCACTACCACTTTCCAGGCTGCCTTATTCGCATCTCATTTCTCCTCACGGGATTTTGGGGCTTGGCTGCAGGAAGGGTGGTAGGACTGAGGAAAAGCAAATGCCATCCTGCTGTAGCAGATCCATACTTAAGTCAGTGTGTACCTTGGTCTGCTATGCCAGTCTGACCTGACCACATGAGGACCGAATGTTGGGCTAGGTTAGATGCTCAGGGAAGTAGTTTTGCTATTAACTAGATCATTTAGGTTGCAGACATCCATGCAAACATCACTGCAGGCATTCTTTTCGCTAGGAGAAAGGCAAGCAAAGCACAGCAATGGTAGGAGCTGTTGGCTTTACTTACTCTCAAGCCTGGGAAACAGTATCCCTGAGCCCATTTCATCAGCTTTCTTTTGGAAATCAGTACTATTGTTAACTGTCAGTAACTCACTCCATTTACCTGCTCACAGCTTCTCAGGAGGACACAGCAAAGCCTAAGCCGGCTAAGGTTACTGAATGATAACAGCAATTCTTAAGTCAAAGGGTATAAAGAGGCTCTCCCCAGACAGTGACAAGCTTTGGATTTCTTGCAGGGGCCGCTGATTGTGTCTGTGTCTGTTTGTGCCTGCTGGTTGTGAACTCTCCCCCTTCTCCTCCCCAGGTCTGGCTCCCCCCCCAGCCGGGTTGCGGTGAAGCTGGGAGGCTATGGGCACTCGGTGCTGATTAAATTCTGCTGACTGAGGAAGATGTCAAATTCTACCCAAAGCAGAGAGCCGCCAAGGAAAAGCTGCTTTTCTTTGCTTTTGACAGCTGGAGCCATGAATTTAAGTAGAGGTCTCACCTTCAGGCAAATCAACAGCTGGGCTGAGAGCAGGCTTTCTTAAAGAGAGAGCGCACCGCATTTTCTGGAGTTCAGTGCTACCAAGAGGTGAACGAGTGCACGAGAACATTTTGTAAGAAAAACAGGTGCAGCTGGGGTTTTGTTGTTGTATTTTTTTCCTTTTACTAGAGAAGGACCAAGTAACAAACAAGAAAGAGGAAATGAAAACACAGTCTTATTTCCCACCCTCAGTGTTTCTCTTCTTCCATTTCCCCTGTGAGTGCTTACAAAGGGAAGGCACAGCCTGTGTCTGTGCAGGAAGTTCCTGAGCCCTTTCCCTAAGAAGCCTCTGCACTGAGTCACATCTACTTTCATGTGTGTGTACCAGCCATGCTGGAGGAAGTGGTGGCTCTGCTGAGTGCAGAGGAGGAACTCATGCATGTGGGGCCAGGCTCCATGACACCTTATTTTCAGTGCCACGGGGAAGAAGCCAGAACCCTGAGGAGGTTCAGACCTCTTAGGAGGCAGGGCCAAGCACAGGTCTGAACTAAACATAGAGGGAAATATGCAGTACACAGCTACACAGCCACCATCACATAATTCATGAGTGCGTTATGTATTAGCAGGTGCAGTTAGCCAGAAGTGTGATGTGCACCTGCTATTGCCCTTTACTACACCTCCACCTCATCAGTAACTCCACAGATACTTAGAGAGTGCTCTGGCCACTAGACAAGAGATTTCAGGATACTTAAGTACTCCCAGCCCCTCTTGTTGAGGTGACAGCTTCAGGAAAGCATTAGAAATGAGTTGGACCAGAGGAAAAGTGGGTGACTCTGTTTAGTCTGCACTCACATGGTTAGGGACCTGCTGGGCTCCATATGCTGATTTCAGGGCTGCTCTTCATGCAGTAGCTGTTTATACCAATAACAGCCCTCAGGCAGGGTGAGGAAGCCGAATCTTCAGCTAAGCAAGTGCCCTCACCGGTAGGGATCATAGCCATGGCAACTCTTCCAACACAGCACATCCTGTTGTCTTCCCATTGCCTGCTGGAAGACTTACACAGGGAGATGTGTCCTACCACAGCCTCTTCTCTAATCATTAGAAGACATCCCAGAGAGCTGGAAAATGTGAATTTCAAGCTCTTCAGAAGGGAATTAAGTCTGTCTCCCCAGTAATTTGGGGATATGAAACAAGAGCAGGACAGCACTTCTCTTGATAAGGATGGAAGAAATCTTAATGGATTTAATCACATTAAATGGGGGAAGAAGAAAAAAGCAGCAGGGATCATCAATATCATGTGGAATCCAAGAAGGAAAAGGAGGGAAGGGCAGAGAGGACATAATTTTAGTTTCCAGATCTCTATTTACTTTTGATGTGGAATAGAAGTCACACTTGCCTGACCTGCAAGCACTGAAGTGCTGGTAAGCACATGTAGTAATAGAATTTTAAGAGTGCTTAAATAGGATTTTTTGATGTTAAGAGTTGAAGTACCTATTGAACACAGGTATTTGCAGAGTTAAGCAGCAGCTAAGTTCTCAGAATTGCAATTTAGGATGCAGGCACCAGAGCTCTGTCAGCTCCTAACCTAAATATAGACAGATAGGCATTATTTGGATTTAGTCCTAATTTTTTTTTCATCTTTGCTTTAGTTCCATCAGTGGTAAGAGAAGCAGAAACTCCTGAAGGTAAGTTGGTAAGTTATTGCAACTGAGTTTTCTTGTAACTATCTATTCTGCTATCACGACATAAGGGGTAGACAAAGTTCAGCTTTTGCCATCATTCCAACTAGCTACTATCTAAACCTTTGCTGTAACTTTTGCCAAATCTAAGTTTTTAAACGTGCAAGTTAAAGGACATTTAGAAAAGGAACTGAAGTTGTATTTCCTGCAGAATTGAAAAACAGGCTAGTTTCTTCTCTGCCTGAAAGCAAGAAGCATAAAAATCAGGTGCCATATTTCTTTCTTATTAGATTTTCTGCCCAATTTTACAGCCTCCTACTGATAAAGAGGGGTTCTGTTAGAACAGAAACTCGGAAAGGTAAATATTTTCCTGAATTTCATTTTTAAAATGCTTAAGGAGCACCACCTCAAATAGGAAAGATGCTGGGTACAGCTGAAACCAGTCAAAGATGTGAAACAAAACAGCCCCGTTTGTCGCGAGCAGTGCAGCAGGGACTGAAAGCCTTGTGATTTCAGAAGAGAAACTTAACCATCAGCACATCGTGACATTTCTGGTGTGATGCATTATGATGTGTGGGTGGATTGCCATGCCACATGTTGTTATTTCAATGCATTATCACCATCAGGGCTCTCTGAAGCGTTGCTGTGTTTCAGCAGAACATCATTATCTTCTGCAGCAGCTTCAGCTCAGCAAATCCTACCAGGTTCACAGATAATCGACACAAAAAAAAAATCCAACTTTGCCTAAATTTGCATCTTAATGTTTCAGAAAACTAGATAACTGGAAGTAATTTCAAAGCAAATGATTTCAAAATATAGTTTACATACACATGCATACGGGAAGCTTGATTCTCACTTCAGTCATTTCAGGGAAGGGAAACATGCCTTGTTAGTTTTGCAAACAATCACGCAGTTTCAATTTCAGATAATAATTGTAATTAAAGAATATACTAGAGAGAATTGTAATGCACAATTTGATTCCAAAAAGACAGAACTTTTAAATAATGAATTATGAATTCTTCTTCTAACTCCTGCCTACCTTTTGGGCACAAGGAATGATCCCACTGCACATTTTTGTCAAGAACGGATGAAAATAACAGGATTAGCTTATGAAAAAATACATCTGATCTTGAAAATACTCTGGTAAATATCAGCTATTCCTTCCAAACACAAAGCTTTGAACTAGCACTGATGGAAATCATAACACAGAAGCTTACCCTACCACACTGAAACTGCAGGGCATACAATGCACAAGTTAGCTGAATTAAAAAGAGAACCCAGAATATTTAGTCTGCAGTAATAAAAGCTAGGATCTGTTAAGCACGGCTGTGTGTGTATCAGTTGGATAGCAGCTTCCCACACAGTCCATGTCCTGGAACTGTGCTCAGATTATTTCGCAATGTGAAGGACCTCTGTGTTCCTATTACCAGGAAATAGTTAATATTCTTTCCCACTGGGGCCCACACGCACCTGCACAACTGTGGTGTGTGGTTTCTTCTTGCAGCTGCATCTGTGACTCTGCTGCTGCCTGCGTAGAGGTTTTAAAGTGTAAGTGGAGAGTTCATGAGACTGCCCTTCGGTGGTAGTGCAGCCTGAAGGGCTGCTGCAGAAGCAGTGTCACTGCTGAAGTAGCTTCAGCAAAGTTTTGTTCCCAATTGCATATACTGCATCCCACCTTTCTTCGGAAACATTAAAGCACATTGGACAACACTAAATAATCATTTATCCTCACAGTATCATTCCAGAGTCTCTGCCTGCTATTATCTGGGTTTTGGGGGATTTTTTGTTTGTTTTTGGTTTTTTGGTTTTTTTTTTTTCTTGCAGAGGAAGAATGAAGCTGTGAGGCCTTTAATAACTTTTTCCCTAAGGTCACTAAGAGCAGCCCCGTGGTGGAGCCAGATATGTAATGCAAAACTTTCCCAGCCCTGTATGTTGGCTGCTCAATCACTGCTGCTCCTGTAGTTTGCCATCTGAACCCTTTATGCAAGAAGACAACTATTTTTGTCCCAATTGTTAAGAAACCATGGTTCACAATATCTGCTCCTTCTCAGGAATGAGAAGATTACTAGGGTCAGCAGTCAGAATAGAGAGTTATCAGCTAGCCTGGGGCTGTGGGAGCTGTGATTAGGATCGTCTGCTATTAACCTCAGGTGCATGCTCTGGATGCAGTGAGAGAAGCTCAACTCAGCTCTGCATTCAGGATCTGTCTGGTGTAAGGATGATGTATGGGAGGCAAGAGATTGAGTTCACTGATTCTACAAGGCTATATGATTTAGGGGAGCTGTAGGGTTGTTTTACTATAATCCAGTCGTGTGATCCCCTGAAGGCTCATATACCACCAAAGGATGATCAGCGCCAAAGAAAGGCTTGTTCTATTCACTCCTTATTTGCACCTTTCCTTCCCCCAGCATAATATCCCCAGTATGGTCACGGAGTGACAACCAGTTCATGAGCCAAATCATCAGCCTTGGGGCTTATAGATTTTTCTCCTCCGAGCAACATTTTTAAGCCAAGGATTTCAGAGTAAACCATACTTTTCAGAAAGTGTGCACTGTTATGTTTTGTTTACAACTTTCTGGAAAAAACCAGTAGGAGGAAAATGAGAGTGCACATGCACACCTTATCATGTGAGGCAAGCAGATACACATAGCTACAACAAAAATTACTGCATGCAGTTGGTGGTGTACTGTCTCACAGGGAGCTTTGGTGTTTACACATTAAGCTGCTCACTTCACACAAAAAGATGATGGGGCAAGAGACCTGTCAGCAGAAAGAGATGCTGGCTGTGTTTTCCTTATGTTCCTTTCAGTGTAAGAATTCCCTAACAGTAGCTGTATTTTGGTTAAAAAAAAAAAAACAAAAAAAAAACAAAAAAAAACCCACTAGCAACAAAGACCCCAAACAAACAAAATAACAACCTCAGCATAAATCACCAAGGTTTTTCTTTCTTTTGAAGACTTAATTTCACCCCTCCACCTCACCTCCCCCCCCAGCTCTTCTTGGCTTTATTTAACCTAAAATAAAAGTCCCTTGAGTTCTTTTGTGAATGAGAAAAAATCCTATCCCCCTGCTGCACAGCAAGTGGCCCTGTTTATTTGTTATGGATGAACAAAAGTTTTGAGGAAAGATTCATGGGAAATGTCTTATTACTGCCACAGACCTATGCCTTGATAAGAAACCCATCAAGATGGTACACCTACAAATGCATAGATAACAGGTGTCCTCTGCTCCCAAACAACCTGCTCCCAAAGAAAACAAGGCATTTTCTCACAATACTGAGATGCGGTGGAGATTTTGAAAGTCCTGCTCAGAGTCTTAATACTCACAGTCAACCCCCCTGCTCAGCAACATTCCCCCACCCCGCCTACACCGTCTGAATGGCCAGACCACACTGCAGCGAGCTTAATTTAGACAAAAGAAAAACAGGGAACAAGGCTTCATAGTCACCTGTCCTTTATCACAGCCAGTACTCAAACATCACAGCTTCCTTTACAGAAATGAAAAGCCCACCTCCAAATTTTTGTTCTGGTATCTGGCACCTTTGAGGAGAGCAGGTTTATCATTCAGCCAACAGATATTCCAGGCAAGTCACTCTCCTGTTGAAAATATTCTACTTTTTATAACTTACGCATAGAAACTCAATGTTCCCACAACTCTCCTGCAAACAAATACACCCAGCAGGACACAAGAGAATTAGATGGGTTTTTTATGTTGTTGTTTTTTGTTTTTTTTTTCTTCTCTCTCTCTCTACCTTCATCCCATCCCTACTCTATTTTAGGCTGAAGACAACAACTTCAGCAGGAAAAACCTTTTTACCTCTAATGTGGCCCACCCGGATCCAGCATCTGTTAGTAGCTAGTCTGAATGGTGATTGAAATAAATAAATAAATAAATAGATATTGCCCAGCTATTGTCTCAAATCATGGGTGGAGATATCCAGCTTGGACACCTACCTCTGTGAGATGTCTCACAGCTGTGAGCAATGGGAGAAAAGCGGTGCCTTCCTCTGCACTTCTGCAAGACTTGAAGCTAATGCTGCCAGTTGGCTAACGCGGCTGCTCCCTGCCCAGTTCCGGGGTTCCCTTCCCCAGAGAGAAGAAGCGGCTGTCCCTGCATAATGCCTGCAGGCTCGCTGCCCACGGGTTGAGACGCCAGGCCCAGCTGAGCTCTGCAGGGCAGCTCTGCCTTCCTCTCATGTGTTGGTAGCCTGGTCATCCCATACTTGCTCCCCTGTACCTCACAGGTGCTGCTTTTCATCTGTGCCTGATGCATTTCAAATCTGATATTAAATGCAATGAAGCCATTTGCCTCTGGCTGTACTGAAGAAATTCATCCTACTACCAGTAACGCCAAATAAGGAAATAAAAGACATTGCTTAGTTTGCACAACCTTTTATTTTCCTCCCTAGAACTATTTTTAGTTAAACAATTTTGTGCCAAAAGAGCTCTGTCTGTGTCCAGAGCTGCCCTGGTCATCGGCACTGTTACCAGGGACTTGAGCTTTATGGCCCTCATAACTGCAGAGGGCGAAAGGTCGAGCCGTGGAGCCTTTGTGTCAGCTCTACATTTCTCTTTAAACACATGTGAGAGACAAAGCTCCCCTGAGACCCCATGGAAACTGCCTCGGGGGCGGGGAGAGGGTGAGAGAGCACTGGCCTGGCAGATAAAAGCAACATCAAAAGGAGCGGGGAGCAGCTGTCCATCTGGAGATGCAAACTTTTTTCTTCTGTTTCGCAGAAAGAGACTGTCTCAAAGGATAGTCTCAAAAAATTTTGCATGGACGGGAAAAAAAAAAAAAAAAAAAAAAAAAAAAAACAACTCGCAAGGGAGGGCAGAAAAGCCCCCACAGCAAACAGAAGGAGGTGCTGCTTGGCAAAAATCCCAGGCTGAACCATTTAAATCACTTTTAGTGCCTCCAAATGCAACTCGCTGCCTCTGTTTATAGAGTCAGAGTGAGAGACCTGAAGAGAATACATTTCCCAAAGCAACATCTGAGCTCGGGAATGAATCAAAACCAACTTCATATGCTGCAAACCCCCTTCCTTCTGACAAAGCTTTTGTTCTGATGCTGGGTTTGTCTTAAGCCTACATCTCCACAAGAAAAAACTCACAGCCTGATCACCAGATAGCTGATGGTGTTTATGATAGGGCATGTTTCACTGCAGACTCTCCAGTATACCTGATAATCAATAATAAACACTTCACATAAAGATAACTGTTGACCAGCAGATCAATATAAGCATAGTTCTTCCATTTTCAAACTGACGAATTCCACTACCTTACAGTGGAATTTTACAGACACAAAAAAACTCTTGTCCCTGCCTGTAACAATAAAAATAGTTACTCAAACTCAAAGAAAAACCCTGCAGTCCTACTCAAATTCAGCATCAAATTCTAGTCTGCATCATAAAGAGGAGCAACAGGACATCCTGCTCCTGCCCTCCTCTGAGATCTCTCATCACACCTACTTGCGCTTGAAGGTATTTAAAAATATGCTGCCAGTATATTTCACCTTTCAGTATAGGTTGAAAGTATTTTTTCAAAAAGGTGTATAGAAATTAAGAGAGTCTAATTCTAATTTTTTATAAATCCAGTTTTGTTCAAATTATGAATCTGAAAGTTTTTAATTATCTTAATACCAGAGGTTAGGCCAGGCTGCAGCTACAGACTGCAGCTTTAAAATCTTCTTCATTACACAGAGATATTGCAAATGGCCTGTAACACATTTATCCATCCTATAGGATTCCTGACATGAAAATACATGTTAGGAGGTGCCAGATCACTGCACATTAAGGAACTAGCACTGTATCTGTGGGGAGGCCCAGAGAGGTGAGGCCCTCCCTCATTATGGGCACGAAGCCCTTTGCAGGGGCTCTGCTCCTTCCTTCTCTCACCCAGGGCTCAATGTGTGGGCACCCCCATGTGCCATCCCCACTTGCAGAGGTGAAGTATGTGGCTGGGGCTGGTTTTGGCTTCAGTCTTCCTCATGTTCTGTACTTCAGTTTAGGTCAGTGCCCATTAAACTCAAGAGATGAGAAAGGATGGATACCACAATGCTGCATACCTTCCAAATGCCGAAAGGTAACCACAGCACTACATCTTTGGCCAGATATACTTCCTTTATCTCCAAAACATAGGTACAAGCTGTAGATAGGAGCAAGTATTTGACTGATCAGGCTGGCAGCCTGCTCTGCAATGGCAGACCCTCACACCATGGTTGCCTGACTGCCTGACAGAGTGCTGCTCTGCAGCATCTGCTCCGATCCCTACATCTTGTACACCAAGCACGAGGCCAGTGCCTGCATTCCCAGCTACTCTGATTGCCATCTCATGCCTCCCTGCTGCGAGGATAATAAATTCCTCACACACGCGTGCAGTGCACAGTGAGGCTGCGCATCCGGGGCGGCAGATCGGCAGGTCCCCAATGAGGCGAGCTGTGCTGGCTGGCAGGTGGCCAAGCCGCCATGGCCTCCTGCCACAACCCCTACCTCTCACAGTGCCGGCCTGCCAGACAAATCCCCGCCTTCCGTGACAGGCCACTGTGTTGTCTCACATGCTAGGAAAGAGTTGAGAGGTCTGCCTCATCACTGAGAGGCCCCTGTAGGGTCCCCTTTGCTGTCCCTACTCTGCATCTGGATTTAGAGTGTGTGAGTTTCCTCGTGGTTTTGGGCCAGGTCTGAGGCCAGAGTGTCACAGAGGTTAAGAATGCTCTCCCTCATTTTGGTAGGGATGCTCTGTTGTTCTCTCCCTGCTCCCCACATGTAGCAAAGCACACCACCCAGAACAAGCCAGCATTCATACCTGCTGGGATTCTGCTGCCTCGTCAAACGTGGACATCTAAAATCAGTGAAACAGTCATCACTGGCTGGCCCCAAGGCCTTTTATCTGAAAGCTGTGTTGTGTGATAGTCCCCAGGTGTCAAAATGCTACTTCCAGCCCAACTTTGTTGATATGTCCCTTGTCCCACAGTGGGAACAGGCATAGAGCCACTGCTTCCAAGCATTCAGACTCCCAGTCCCACAAGCTCTCAAGTTGGCTCTGGTGGCTTTGGTGAGGAACAAAGAGATATTTTTTCCCCAGCACTGAGTTATCCTCCATAAACCACAGATTCAGATTGTGGTGAAGACTGGAACTACCCATACATCTAACAGTTTCAGCCATGTGCTCTTTTTCCACACATAAATATATCCAGTTGGATTTTTAGGGATTTTTTTCTTTTTGACTTTATAGATTTTTCATGTTTTTTCCAAGGCCCATCACAATAAAAGCTCCCTTCTGCACATCTGAATCTCAGACAGGTGCCCAGGAATCACTCTGGGGTGCATGGGAAAGGCAGTATCCCAACTTGTACTATCATTCACGTGTGCTGTGTTAAAAAAGCCACATTAAAAAAGCCCAATGCACAGGACTTCTGTGTGTGTACTGCCTTCTTTATCTATATATTGGTGTATCTAAAATGCAAACAACAACTGTGAAGGGCACATGCAGTGTATCTGGTACTTCCTGGAAACACCAGACTTACCCTGCGCATGTTATACTATGCACTTACAGTACAACTGTTGGAAAAATCTTGGACAGAAATTGCGGAGACTTAGAGTAGAATTTGCTGCAAATGTCTTATAGCTTCCTTGGTATATTGGTAGTGTCATCCCATGTGTGGTAACAGGTCACAGCTAGAAGCTAGTACTGGAGTGATCCCTGTTGCTTTGTGATCATCTTCCATCTGTGTCTAGGCTAGAAGCTTTTAACACTGCTCACTGCTGTTTTGGCCACTTCTGCTTGCATGGTTCATGCAATACTGTGGCTATTCACCATGGCCCCATGTACAAGAGTTGCACCCCACAGCTCCTGTGGCTTTGATGGAATTATTCACAGGTAGTCAAACAATTTTTTTTATCAGAATCTGACCATTATTTTAACTGCATGTATCCCTTGACCAATAAATATCAAGTATGCTTCATCTTCTACAAAGCTTTAAAACGCCGTGTGCACTGCTATAATGAACGCAGCCCAAGAACTGTTCTGATCAGCCGAACCTCAGGCTGAATCTGCGGATACAAGGTTTTTTCCTGATGGCTGGACCGCCACTGAGCCACATGCCTCTGCTGGATATCCATCTGAGTCTGAATTTTACCCTTTTTAGCAAGCTTTATTTAAATATGTTTTTAAAAGAAAAAAAAAAAAACACTTGCAAAAACAACTGAAAAGAAATCCTTGCAAACCTAAGGGTAACTTTAAAACATCAGAATGCTAACTTATTTTAAAAAGTCCCACCAGACCATGCACAGACTCTGAAGAAAAGTCCCAGAGGAGCATAATGGACTGAAAAGAAAGCCTCACAGTTTGTTTCTATCTTGCTCTTTCCTCACTAGCCACCACAAATTTCTGCAGAATTTGAAAGACCTTGAGGAAGAATTTTTGGTGTTGCTTCTACGTAATGAAAGTGCTAATGTTAATTCAGCACCCTCATCAAGCATGTAAGGCCTTCTACATGGCCTCTAGAAACCCTTTTCCTGATTTTTTGTTTTGTTTTGTTCGAGCTCTGCCTGTAATGAAGGGGTTACTGTCTCGTACAATATAACAGTGGGGCTGACTTGGCTGGAACAGACATTAACTTCCACAGTAAATCTGGCAGGAGCTGGTAATTACAGAAAAAGCAGCCAGGGGTCATGGCCAGCCAATGCTCTGGAGTAACAGAGCAGAAAATCAAAACAGAGGGGGAAGGGAAATCATATTCATCATAGTCTTAGGGCTGAGGTCGGTCTCCTCCAAACTATCAGGAGCCTGTCGTCAATTGTTATGTTTAGAAGGAGCCTCTGGAAGATGAGGTAATAATAATGTTAAACATTAACTTGTTAGTGCTCCTGCTGCACTGGAAATTCACCTCCACCCCAGAACAGCTGGGAAGGGGAACACTCGGCCAGAGAACACAGTTCTCTGACTGTACTCCTACAGTTGTCCCTTTTCTGTCAGATTTCTAACGCTAACACAGGACTCAAAGGTTCCTGCTTCACCTGTCCTGCACTCTCTCCCCTAGTCCTGCACTGTTTCAAAATCCCCCACTTGCAGCATTTCGGCGTCCGCTTCTGCCCCTGCAGCCACCGCAGAGCGCAGCAATGGTGAGGGCCTCTGCCTGCCTCTCAGTACACATGCAGCTCCCCAGCGCTCTGGCAGATGCTTGCACACTGAAGGAGCAAGCATCAAGTGCATGCATGACCTATTGGTAAAGCCTGGGAGAAGAGAATGCTGTGGTTGCGTTACATGGTCCCATAGCAATTCAGAGCTTTGGATTCTAGTATTTCTTCTCATAGTCCAGTCAAAATGAGCACCTGCAATACGGCTGTGCCTGAGAGCAGCTTAATCCTACCTGAGAGCCCATCCATGAAGGAATGAGGAAGTATGGGAAGGGCTATAAAATACAGGGTAACTTACATATGAAATATTTTTCTTTGCCCCTGGAATGGGGCACTTCAGCATTCATTTGGTTCTCAGCTTGGGCTCTCACACACAGACCCTCACTCTGCCCAGATGAGAAACTCTGTCCCTTGACACAGTTGCCTGGATTAAACTGACAACATCTTACTGCAGAAACATAGGGAGGAAAATGGATTTTTATTCCTGTCTTTGACCTAGCTTGGAACATAACTGCTTAGAGCTATCTGTCCTCACCTAGTCCTTCTGTAAAATGGGCAGATAAAACTATTTTGAAGATATGCTGAGGCTTACATAGTCCACAGTAACAGAGCACTGCTGACATCTTCAGAAGAAGAGAGCTGCTAAAATGGGAAACTGAACCACCAGGAGCAATATAAAAGAAGCCTAGGTCTAATACATAGAGAAAGGCAATTAACTGATTCTGGATCAGCTGGTCTCTGGAAGGTGTCATCAGCATGGGCAACCTGCCTGGCATCTCCTCACACAAGTTACTCTGCAAGTAGGGCTGGCTTTGCAGCCATCCCATAGGCAGTAGGCAGGGTAGTGAATCATGCACCTGTTAGCTGGCTGAACAAAACAAGATGTAAATTACAGCTTTTACAGTTGCACACGTTTTACACATGCTTGCTGTACCTCAGATTTGTATTTATAAAAACTTACAAAAATTGAAAAAAAAAATATCAATCTCAGACATGTTTTATCCACAGCGTTACAGCAGATGTGATCTAGTTACCAGGACGTAAGTTATGGTGAGGAGATGGGGGAGAGGTTGCCTTTGTGCTGATGGTCACAGTTGGGTGATAACCACACTGTGGCCTTGCCCACTTTTCACTTGCGCATCCAGGCTGCTCAGTGAGCTCTGGTTCAGTCCACAGAAAGGCACCTCAGGGACAGGGCTAGGCCAGGCCATGGCACTCATGCAGCAGTTCTCTGAGCTGCAGCCTGTCCTGTTCACCTATAGCATGAGACTCTGCAGGCACTGCCAGCTCGGGCTGGTTCTGGGCCTTGGTGGACTTGGCGGAGGCCAGTCAGCAGCAGAGAGCTGGTGAGCACATGCTGGAGGTACTCACCTGGGCAGGGCCCATCCCATGTGGCATTAGTAGGCGTTCTCTGCTGGGATTCAGCATCTGCAGGATAAAAGTCACCTCCCTTCAGAGGGCCAAACCAAATGGCACTTGAACTTTATCAAAACATAAAACATAAGGACACGCAAAAATAATAGTCTGGGAATCTTCAGATGATGTGGGAACAATTCTTACTTTAAATATAAATACAATTTTCTCTAACCTCAGTGTCATGATTCAGCATTTCTAAAGTAAATAATTTATAATAACAAAAGCAAGAAACTAACGGGTTTGTGTGGGATCAAGGTAAAAACAAGTTTTGCAACGTGAGAGAGATGAAAGGTAGATTATCATGGAAACAGGACATCTTGATCCCACTGCTAGGGAAAAGCTGAATCCTCCACCACAAAACCTCGTCTGAGTCATTGTTTAATGACCTGAGCATTGCACAGAAACTCAGCTCTGAGCTCTTTTTTTCAGATAATAAAAACAATGCTGATATTTTTATATTGGGTTAATGGTCTTGAAGAAGAACCACAAAATTGTACTTCACTGTACAAACTCCTCCTAAAGAGTAGAAGTAAATCTGGAGAGTAAAAAAAGGATTCTGGATGTGCTGTTTTTGTAACCCCCCGAAACCTTTCCTTTCCTTCCCACACTAGCACCTAAACCCACTTGTGTTCTTGTTGGGAATTACAAGGTCTCTTCTCAGGGTTTGGGGTTTTACTGTACAATTCAAAGAAAAGCAGAAGCTGTTCTGCTCTCTCCTTGTGTTTGCCAGCTCCACTGACACTGAAGAAGAGAATGCCAACATAGCTTAAATCTCAGCAGACCTTTACAGAGCTGGCTCGGTGCTCCCATCCACATTTTACAGCTGGAGAAACACGTTCAAAGCAGGACCTTGACAATACCAGTGTGCTTTTACAAAACTAATTCAGCTGCCCTGGATTTAGAAAGATGAGCCCTGGCATAGGCACATCTCCATTTCTGGCAACAGAGTCCCAAAGACAGCTTAAAGACTCCCTGCCTATAGCCATTTCCCAGCAGCACTAACGCTGCTGCTCCAGTATTACTAAGATGGGATTTTTACAAAAGTTTTGTATGGGTGGGGAGAGCTTAAAGCAATTTGCCCAGTATCAGAACCAGGAAAGGTAGCTAAATCTCTGGCTCTCTGCACTTAAGGATGTGTGTAGACAATTGGGCTGGGAGCTTGTCATCACCTCTTATGAGGAAAGTGAAAAGGGGAGGCCTCTTGGAGAGCATTAGTGCTTTTATTGCAGAGAGATATTACAAAAGATTGCACAGTGGAACATGTTCCAGAATCAGGAGGGAACTCAACCCTAAATCTTTTGATTCTTTTTGCAGCTGGAAACATGTCACAGCAGGATCCACTGCAGGTCCTAATGGTGGAAAACAATGGAGATAAATGGTACAAGAAGATTTTTCTCATATAAAAAAGTACTTTTTGTCACTAACATGAAATTGTTTTTAAACCAAGTCTCTCCCTGATGCTAGGAAAATGACCACAACAAGTTGAGAGATTAGAAGTGGTATGTGAAATAAAAGGGAATTCAGTAGTCAGTTAAAGAGATGTTGATAAAAAATTACACGTCACTACCACTTTACTGTTTTAAAACCCATTTTCTTATGTTTTCCCTGAGCTTTTCTCTGACACAGATTTCCTTACTTGGACAGCAATATTTTGGATACCTGCAACTCTAAAATTCAGTGAGGAGCAGTCTGAGAGCTCGACTCCCTCACCTTGAACCTCCTTGGATGTGGTCAGGGCGTAGCCAACCACTGATGTGTGAAAGCCAGCATTTGCTTGCTCACTCATTTGCTTTCAACCTCCACCCCCCATAGCCATTGAAATGTTGCTTTTGGCAAGAACTGGGGCACAGGGGAGGGACAATTACCACGAGCACTCATTGTTTGCAGAATGTTTTTCTTAATGCCTAAGGAAAAAAAAAAAGGGTCAGGTTGAAAGGTCATCGGACCTCTTTGTTTTCTTTGGAATGAGAGATTCAAACCCTTCAGAAAATGTTTTATTAGCTCTTCTGAATTTCACTTTCTGCAGAGGTTTTCTCTCCAGGCAATGGTAAGAGGCACCAGCAAGGAGTGCCCATGCTCATCAAACTGAAGGTGATTTAAGGAGAAGAACAAAATCTGCTTCTTTACTAGTGGAAAGCAATTATTTGATTCAAATCTTGCTATGAAAGAAAAACCCTACTTACTTGCTGTGGAGGAAGTATTCTGAGAGTGAGCGAAAGACTGCAAAGTCAATTTTACCTTACCTCTGTTCAGCATGAACTGAAATACTCTTCTGTTTGACCCAATGATCAGATCACCTACTCACACCAGGAGCGTTTATAGTCTCATTTGTAGCTAACAAATGTTTACATGGCAAGTCTACACGAGGCTGCACTTGGCATTGTTCCCCAAGGAACAGCGCTGGGTGATGAGGGCACAGCAGTACCCAGAGGTAGCCGGGTGGTGGAAGTGGTATGACAGCAGGCTGGTACTGAGCAGAGCAGAGCTCAGGCTATGCTTCTGTGACTCCATTTCTCTGTATGGAAAGACACAGAAAATGAGATTCCTCTCCATTGTAAAGGGCTTTCAAACCTACTGACAAAAGGCAGTATTCAGAGTTGGGAACTATTCTTGTTTTTCTCTGGGGGCATTCAGTTCAGGGCAGGTTGGGGATTCAGCAGTAAATGAGGATGAGAAATGCTTGTATTGCCATTTACTGTGACATACATGTAAAATGAAATATTTTATACCCTTCATATGGGTAACTTTACAGACCACTATATAACTGGTAAGGTGTATTTTTTTAACAATCCAGGTAGTTCCAGTCAGGATAGTGGCACTAAGAAAACCTGCTTTCTTCCTGCTTTTCACTTCCAATGCTGCAGTCATTGCAATGTAAAAGTCCCAGGCTCCAAACAAAGATGTTCCTGCAGTTAGGGCCATCACAATGGTCCAGGGGCCCTCTGGGACTGAGTTCAGGCCGTCTATGAGTGAGAAGAGAGGTTTAGCATTTAGCGTATAGCCCCCTTCTTCAGAAGACACTGAAAAAAGCAGTTATACATTCGTACTTCTCAAAATGCTTCACAGTGGGAGTAGTTATCATGTCCTCTTCCACCTACACTCTAGTATTCAAGTACTAGGCCAGTCTGATGCTGCTAACGTGTTTACAGCTTATCATGAGGATACTGGTTGCAAGCATGGGGATGCCTGTGTATGGCAGTAAGCAGACCTGTGTCAGAGATCCAAAAAGCAGGTCTGACTGAACCAGTACATCTACACAGCTTGGTGCCACACTACGTGAAGAAATTAGCTCAACTCTTAGAATCAGGACAGCTGTGTCAGCTGGGCATCCACGCTGGAGTTAGCCCAGCTGATAAATGTTCAAATGCTCTTCCTCACTGAAAATGTTGAAATGCTCTTCCAGTGCGGTTACCACACTTCCAAGCTGCAGGGTGGTGGCTCTTCTGCTCTGGGGGAGAGCTCAGGTGTTGCTGCACCATAGTCCAT
The DNA here is from genome assembly GCF_019238085.1 of Lagopus leucura. Classification (NCBI taxonomy): domain Eukaryota; kingdom Metazoa; phylum Chordata; class Aves; order Galliformes; family Phasianidae; genus Lagopus; species Lagopus leucura. Next base: position 12,523,882 of record NW_024962250.1, on the reverse strand, counting down.
AGAAGCAATGTAGCTACAATTTTTCTTTGTATGTGAGAACTGGGGGATGACTTTACCAGCTGTCCATAGTCCCCTCCTGTTTACATCTCTTTCACTAATGCATCTGGGTGACAGCCTTTGCCCAGTTTAGGAAGAGAGTAGCTTAGCAATGGCTCTCTACAGGCATCAGCTCCCTCCCAGTGCAAGCCATGAGGAGGGCTTTCCTTTCTCTGCAGACGTCCTGCCTTTGGACACAACCCTCAGCTCAGAACTAAGTCCGAATAAAGCTTTTCTTTACAGAAGCAAATCTGTCTTCCTTGCCCAAAATATCACACTGCCAGCTGCCTGCCCAGGCTGTCCCCTTGGCAGTACTACCAAGCCCTGTTTGACCCAAGGATATCAGAGTCTCTGGCTGGTTGGTAGGACAGGGATGGAGCACAGTCATCCACCCAGACAAACGTTCTGGTTGACTGCTTGGTTTGAGATGACAGTGCTGATTCCACACAGCAAATCTGTGGGTTGCAAACCAGAGCGGCGTGAGTTTGGGGGACAGGCATCCCGTGTGAATACGAGTTGCAAAAACACAGCCCTGACCCTCTCTGCAGGCAGGGTGACCAACGCCCTGGCAGCACGGCGAGCACATTTACTCTGTTACCTAATCTCCAGCTGTGGGCCCTGCGCCGTGCCAAGTCTCCTTTGGCTCTGTCTAGTAATAATCGTTTCTGGAGGGCCGCCAGGGCCCGCTGCCAGTTCCAGTCACACTCTGCTAATGCGAGAGGCAGAGTTTATTAATTCATCGCCAAGACCCATTGTCTGGGACGCTGCCTGGCTGTTTATTTACTCCAATATGGTCTGTATTTACTCAGACAGAGCAAGCGAGGGGACTTTGTTTAACTTTGTAAGACCTTCTGCTGGAGGAGACATGTGACCTTATGCAGAACTTCAGATAAATGCTCGGAGCTCGGGAAGGACTTCTTTTTTTTAAAGTGTGGCCTCAAATAACACCGGTAGCCAGTATTGACAAACTGTAGCAAAGTAATAAAGGAAAGGAAAACATAGTAGAGTTCTCATCTGCAATACTTCTGCAAGTGTTCTGAAGATAAAAGCAGAAAAACAAGCGCGTGCCCTAGAACCGAGGGCACCAGACACAGACCTGCACCCGGAGTGAGGGACAAGTCGAGACATGTCGGCCTCGGGCCAGTCCCCGCCTCCCCGGGCCGCAGCGCCTGCTGGCGGGCTGTGCGTGGCCCAGAGGGCCGCCCCAGAGGGCACGCGGGCCGGCCGCCCGCCCGCAGGGCTGTGCGTGTGGTGGGTGAGGGCGCGTGAGGGGACGGGCGGAGCAGCCCGCAGGCAGCGTTCTGTGAGGAGATGTCTGTGGGCGTAACCCCCGGTGTGAGTTTCTGCTGGAGTAAAGGTGCCTTCTGCTAATGCAGTTGCAGCTGAAGAGTAAATACTGTTTTCTTCCAGCGGTAAAACCTGCTTAAGGACTTCCTGCCTTCTTGCCCTTGCTCTCACCTTTACACTGCACCTTGGTTTGCTGTGACATAGTGCAGTGGATGCAAGCTTTGCAGGATCTCGCTGTAAGGAAGAAAATAAAACGAATAAGCTTTTGCTTCGAAGCATGTGGTATTTGCTGTCCTGACTAAAGCTCCTTTATAAACACGTTCATAAGCTCTATCCAAAGAAAGGCTTTCTACTATTTAAATTCTACTATTTATTCTGCTGTTTTCTGTAATGTGGTAGAAATTGTGCATGCATGTACATGTGCATGTGCACACATGTATATACAAACATACCACGCAGTGTGTATTTGTAGGAAATGCCTTTGAGACTGGGGGCAGGGAAAATATGGCAGTCTGCACAGTGCATGCTCTTGTCTGGCTTGTTTTAAGTCAGATCCTCCGTGCTATTGTAACACAGTTTTGTATTTAATTTCCTGTGTTTGTAACTCAAGCCAACTTCCAGTGTTGCTTGTGTGAGTGTTTGTTTGGGTTTCTCTGAGGGCCTTTCTTTGTTGGAAAGTGTGAGGATTTTAACATAGTTGTTAACACCGCACTAAAACGCCTGATCTTGTTTTCATTGGGGCAACTGCTACAACACCCTTCTGTTGGCAGCGGCTGGCGCTGATTTCTGCTTCCAGCCTCGGTGTGCTCCTGTCAGGGACACCGCAGGGCCCTGGGGAGGCTTTGGGCCCACGCCGCACCAGTGCCTGACCCACACATCTTCAGGGCAGCAGCAAGCTGGGACAGAGCAAGTGTGTCTTCCTTCTGCAGCGCTGGAGGTTTTCTGGCCACATCCTGACACCATCTGCTTACTGGGAAGCTTCATGAGGGAGTGTGAAGAGAAAGATGCGACACCCACACGTGGGCTAGTTCCAAAATGGGAGAGGGACTCACATTGCCTCCTGCTGGTGTGGCTTTTCCAGGCTGTGAGAGGGGCAAAGCCCAGTGAAGGCTTGCTGACCTTGGGTCTGTGGCATACTCTGTGGCCTACTCTGGCACATCATCAGTCCTTCATCTGCAGCTTCCACAAACACCCTGACAAGAGCAGGTCAGTTCATTGGAGGTGAGCACCTGGGCTAGGCAGAGCTCAGCCTTCTCTGTCACACCACACTGTCACCTCATGAGCTCATCCAGAGGGCTCATACCAGCACCTGCTGGTGCCGTCAGCAAAGGTCCTCACGCGTGTTTTCAGGACCAGCCCACTGCAGTCCAGATGAGTGAATTTCCCATGTTTTCAGGGCCCCTGGCTGATATTCCCCAGTGGTTTATTTGGAGTAGCATGCGAATCCTAGTGGATGTGTAATCTCATGTTGACCATTGGGCCTCATTTGTGTATTTTATTAGTTAATTTTTAAACATTGACCTACAGCTCTGGATCCATTTTAAAATAATCCAAATTATAAATAAACAGACTGCCTAGCATGGTCTTGGAACAATAAATCAGGAGAAAAACAATTAAACACAACAGAAAAAAAATAGGCCTTGAGAGAAAACAGACACTGAAAGAAGAAAAGGCACACCAACATATATTCTAGAGGGAGAGGCAGAAATAGTACAAGACTGAAAGAAAAAGCAAGCAAGTTGATGAAACTTCATATGATTAAGAAGAAAAAAAAAAAGAAAAGAAAAGAAAAAGAAGGATTGCATTCAGGCCATAAATAACACAGCATTAGCACGTACATCTCTGATAGGCTTAATTACAACCAATTCATCTTAATGAAAAATCAGTGCTGTGGGCAGCCCTTAATATTCACCTTCACTGCTCATGCCTGCTAACTGAGCATGTGTTGTTTGCTGCAGATAGTGGAAGGAAATGCAAGGGTGGCTTTCCACATGGCCATCTGATTTTTATGACCACTGAGTTTGGTGACACAGGTGGAGGCATTTTGTTTTCCCCTTAGAAAACATGCTTAGCAGTACAGTGAGCAATAGCAATTTGTTGCCATCGTGGCCCACTCACTCATAGACCTGAAAAGTCATTCTTTATGTACTGTTTGTTTACTTTGGTATCATGTCCCTGGCAATAACCAATGCTTCTTTTTCCAGAAGATGAAAGAAATCTGCAATAATCTGTGACAAGGAAAGCTGTTTCTCAATTGCCAATAGCATGAGTTTGTTTTATGCTCCTCATATCACTCTTCTTCCTTAATCTAATGTTATAAGTCGGTTCTCTTGCACAGAAACATTGAGCTTCATTTATTCACCCATGGACTCAGTGGCAGTGAATTCCACAGACTTCATACTAATTACATGATGCATCTGACAAAGGCAGCGCTTGGATGGCAGCACACTACTGGGCCAGTAATGGAGTGGTAAAACTGGACTGCCACCAACAGCACTGAAGGGAGCAAAGCTGCCACCATCCCTCCTGAGATATGTGCACTCACTGCTGATGTGCAGATGCAGCACCAAACTCCAGACCTTTTGCTAGACCAGTTGGGTCAGCAAGCACACTCTTCATTTTCTCTCTGCTTTCCCCAGCAGTACTGGCATTTTCAAAGCATCACGCTCTTTGTAAAAGAGCATGGAGGACTCACTTCTCTTGAATAAGACCAGGTATTTGCTGCCACTGTAGTTCTGCAGTAAAACTTGCACTGCCTAGACCAGAAAGAGGCCTTTGGTTGTTTTGGTCCTCAATCCACTGAACACTGTATCCCTCAATTTAAATGGGCTACAGCATCATTTCTTCCCTGTTTTCCATCACTTCTCCTCTCACTGGAGGAAAGGCTGAAGCACCCAACTCTTCAGATACCTACAGTAGCTTCAGCACATCCTGTCCCAACGCTCCACGTTTGCACAAGGAGGTGGTTTGTATCTTCCTGGAGCACACTCTGGGTACAGCACCTAGCACGTTGTCTTTGGTGAAGCCCTTGAAACAAATTATCCTTCCACTTCCTAGCACAACACATGGAGTTTGGCAAAAGCAATGAGTATCACCCACATTTGCCCCATCTCCTGCATGCTCCAGAAAATCCTTGAGGTAGTCTCAGGTGATAGGAGGATGTATGTTCAGGGCCAGTTTCCAGCTGTGCGCAAGTTGTCCTTTGAATCAGAGGCTTTCACTAATGCTGGTCAGTAATGCATGTCAGAACAGTAATGCGTGTTCTTCTCTTCCTGACTAAATTTCCTAAGCTTCCTCCATGGGCCTGTGGGTTTACCCAGACCACACTCATTCCTGTGCCTTCCAGCAGTGGAACCTCAGTGCCTTCACTCTGCAGTCAGGAGTTTCCACTCCACTTTCTACAAAGGAGGAACTTCTTCCCCTCAGCTTTGGCCAAGCAAATCTTATCCCAGACCGTCCACATGTACAAAAAGCTTTTTCAGGAGAGCGCTATGCTATTGTGTCAGACCACACCTGACAGGGATGTGAAGCAGTCAAGGACAGCAAACAAAGTTATTTCAACATATCCTGGGCACTTCATGAGACAACACTTGCAACCCCGTCCTGTTAGCAGGGGGATTCCCAGCGAAACAAAGACAGCTTCAGGTTGCAGAATCTTAATTCAGGGCGGATGTGGTGCTTCATGCTGGGGAAAATGCACCTCAGTGATGGATACTAACTAGTCTGATTGCTCTGGATGCCAGAAACTGGATGGAAGCACCCAAACTTCTAAACTTGTAAGTATTCCAGCTGAACACCTTAAATCGGATGTGTTGAATTGTGTTAAATACCACTTGGAAAATACTTTGCCAATTCCTCCTGCGTTGCTGTGAGCTGCATGGTATAGCTGGCTTTCCTAGAAGTTTAACAAACAGGACTGATAGGTGCAAACACTGAAGTATTTGTTTATGTGAAATCTGCAATTATGAGGCTACCAGAGCACTTGGCAAGCTGAGGGCCAAAACAAAGGATTAATCAGTGTGTACAGGGCATTTGTGATTGCTTCTTTCTGAGAAGTGGTGTCCTGCCTGTCTCAGCACAGTGCAGCATCTTGAAGCATAATATCCCAAAGCACAAATAACAACTATTTCCATCAAGAAAAAATCTCCAGTGTTAGTATTTGTGACAGATGGTGGCACATGCTGCCCCTGAGTCCCACCATACAATGCATTTAGTACATGAAATAACTACAAAGGGAAGTTTGAAAGCAGAAGAAAATGTTCTTAGACACCCAAGTTATGCCTACACTGTGAGCTAGCAAGAGCTAGCTTTAATTACCTCACTCAGGTACTGATAATGCAGCACAGATTAGCTACTCAAATATTTACAGTTTTCTCAGGCCAGCTTTCCATCCTATGCTGAGTCCTTCACTGCTACTGGTTAGACTACCAGTTCTGGCAGACTCTGCGTAAGCAAGCTACACTACACCACCTTCCTGAGGCAGAAATGTGTACACAGCCTTTCACCCCTATATTGATGATTAGAATCTAATACACCATGACAACAATTACAAAACTATCTGAAAGTCCCAATCTACATGCCACGACGCTCTTCCCATTATCAGTTTTCTCTCAGGTATACTCCAAAAGAACATGGGGTGAAATTTCTTGAGACAAACACTAGCCTTGTGGATAATGTGGTGCATCAGCCTTTGGCACGATGCTCCTGATGCCTTCCATGAGTGCAGCGCTTATGGCCAGCATGTTGTTTGCAGATGTATGTGCAGTCTAAGGGGTTGTGGATCCAACACCATCTGGGTGAATAAATAGCCAGAGTGCCTCTTACATTGGGCTGGGGTCAGACAAGTGTCTCCCTAAGTCACACAAGAGTGGCACGGGAGGACACTGCTTGGGAGGCCACTTCAAAATTGGTATGTGCACCTGGGCTGTGTGCCCAGATGGATGCTGGACGTGCTCCCTATCCCAACACCCAACCTGGACAAGGGTATTGTGAGTAACAAAGACAGACAACACAGCCCTGCAGTGCGATAGCTGAAGAGGAAAAAACTGCTGCTTGAGCATTCAAAGACCAAACCAGAATAATAAATACTACCATAAAGGGCTGAACTGGGGACTCCAAGTACCTGTAACATGATAATGCTTGGAAATGAATCGCCTCTGGAAGCACTGAGTAAACAGGTCAGAAGGTTCAGTGACTTCACGCAGTGGAGAGAATAAAAATTTCACATTAAAGAATGAGGAGGAGCCAGATAGCTCTCCTTGCTGACAAATGAAGGCCAAAATGGCAGCACAAGTTTCAGGCTATTAGGGATTCAACACTGGCCTTTCACAGCGTCCTCTGAGCACCTGCTCTTGCTTTGTTATCTCCTAGAGGAAAGGATCAGGGCTTATTTTCTGTTTCCAGCTACCTTTGCTGACTGCTGCCTCAGTCTTCTTGCACAGGCAGCGAGAAGCAGTTATTTGCTGGGTCAGCTTTAGATCCCTGGCTTCTCTATGAATCTCTCACTGGGCTACTTCTATTCTCAAAGAGCCTTCTAAATAACATATACAGTTTCAAGCCAAAAGGGAATTATGCTGTCCAGGCAGCTGTGGTTTATTTGTGTCAAGGTGGGGGCACTAATGTGTATTTGGCCATTCGGAATCACAATTCTTTCAACGTCTTCTAAATCTCAGCTTCATCATTCCTACAGAAACAGTGTCTGGTAACTATTCCAGCAGCTTAACTATTAAACTGCTGGAATCGGTTTCTTCTTTCTCTGCCTTTGTGTATACATTTTTTCTCCTAACAGGTTAAAAAAAAGTTTGCACATAACTTCCCCACCTAGAATAAGTGTGGTAAAACTTACCATTTTCATGTGGTGAGGGGTTTTGATGTTAAAAAGTTGGGTGCAAAATCACTTCTTTGAAAACTGATGTTTCTAGGCTGCTATCATTTCTCCAACTAATGTTTCCTTCTGCTCTCTAAATTTTCTTTCCTTAAAGCCTTCATTCTATGGCCCTGCCAAGCTGTCTATATTTTCTTAAATTCTCATTTCCTTTGGCACATGTTTCTTTCTTACAGTTACAGTAACTTAAAAAAAAAAAAAAAGAAGAAGAAAAAAAAAAGCCATTTTGCACTGAGCCCAATTTCCAGTCTGTAATCTTCTTTTTTAATATTGCTTTACCACCCTCTGTATTCTCGTGTTTCTGCTTGCTGCAGATTTACCTGCTAGGCTTGGAAACTATTAATTCACTTCATTTTCAGAGTTGTTCAAAAAGAACTAAAGAAGAAACATTCTGGTCTGACTCCCTTTATTAACTTCTGCTTTGTTCGTTACTGAGGGTATTCCCTCACTATCTATTCCCTCTTATGCCTCGCTCTGTTTTTCACAGCACCAGCATTTCTGTTACTGTCTCTACTTCCTCGCTGCCTCTCCCCAGCATGGGCAGGGTACACGTGTATGTGTGTCATCAATGGTTAAGTCCAGTTCCTGAAATTGATGTTGAGCTTTCTGGAAGAACTGATTGCCTCTGAACACAGTGATGAATTAGATATTCAATGTACCATGCTAGATACAAGAATGTTTTGTGGCTTAAGATTTTTCTGGGCTACGTGAGTACTTTGTGCTTATCCTGGAAAGAAAATAGCAGAAAAATAGCATTAGAAAAAAGCTGTGAAAGTAGTACTCTTTTCTGATGGGACATTAACACCATAAATCAGGTCAATGACCAAAGATTTAATTTGTAGAAGTATAAGGAGCATCATTTTCCCCCTTTTAGTCCTAGGAAGCTACAAAACTTTTTGAAGAATTCTGAATCTTCACAATACAGTGAATAAATGAGTGCATTCTGGTCATTATTTACGGAGATGAGTGAGTCATCAAGATGTTATTGCCCAGACTTTCAAAACAACAAGTTCATGTTTTGCGCATTGAGTTCTCCATGTGCTTACCATAATTGCAGACTTATCACAGCAAGGAAACACGTAAGTGGGAGGCATAGTTCAGGGCACTCCCATTTCTCTGAAATTGCTGAGCCTGTGTCAGTGGTGGGGCTGGGAAGGACCTGGCTGTCCTGCTCCCTCATACCTCACAAAGGACCTACACTGCTGTCATTAATGTAATTCTATGGTCAGGACTTACAGAAGATTTTTGCTTTTATCTGTCTCTTTCCACTTACAGAAAAGTACAGTGACATTATTTTCCCATGAAGAGTTAGAGGAGGAGGAACATTAAAAAAAAACTTGTGGTTTGGCTGCACCAAACCAAAATTACCTGTGACAGATCTGAGAGCAGAGAAGGATGCCCTTGCAGTTGGGACAGAGAGATAATCAACAGGAGGAGAAATGGGCAATCCTCATCTTTATGCTTTGTCTAGAATTGTCTCTCTCCCTCTCCTCCTCCTTTAACATTAAAATATCCATAACTTATTATCTATAACTGATATCCATAACTTCCTTCCTTCAGACAAGGTAGTTTATCATCTCTGATGCCCAAGAAGTCCCACCATGAAAGTTAACAAAACACTGAAGCAACTCAGGGAAACTCGGATGTAGGCCACAGAAAGTTTGAAGTGGAACTGTATGAGCAAGCAACAAAGATGAATTCTAGTGTAGGAGTAGGAGGGGGAGGAGAGGCAGAGGAGAAGAAATCCAATTGCAGAATTGAAAGACTGTCTTCCGCAGGCTGTCCAGAGTACGAGGTTGGACAAGATAAGAAGAAGGAAATGGCAAAGATGTAAACTTATAGAGTTTGGTACAATCATGAATAGGTGGCAAGAAACCAAAGAGTGCCACCATCAAAATGAGACCTTGCTGCCCCTTTGAAAGCTTGCAAGGAACATTCTTTTTCTCCTCAAAGCTTTTAATTTGCATTACAGCAACTGAAACTTCAGAGCTGCTTGCCTTCAGCTGTTGTATTTTCAATTACAGTGGGAGGAGTAGTGCTCATAAAGCATGCTGCAGTTTTGTTTACTTTTGTCAGCTTCTGTTTGGAAAGTCTATCCCAAGCAGTCATCTAGTGTATTTTCAATAAGGTTTTCTGATCAAGAAGTATTAGAAAACTTGTCCAAAAGACAGAGGTAAATCAAACTGTTGCACGTAAAAAGTGAAGGACAGTAGTTTTTGTCTCTATTTTAATATTTTTCACTCTGATGATGAAGGAACTGATTCTGTTTTCAATTTTGTATATACTTACTATGTTGCTGACTCAAACTGTTGCAGATAGGACAGTCTAAGATCCAAGGAGGGAATTACTTAGCAATAGCATCTCCTTTTGGAGACACATCAGGAAATCTCTTTAGGGGTTGGATTAGGAAAAGATGGTCAAGCATAAAGAGAAGGCAGACATATCCAACAAAGACCCCCATGGTGAATCCTCCTTGGCTATGAGCCTAAATGCTGTGCTCTGATGAAGACCTATTACTTTATGAGCATAGTACATTTAAAGCTTTCTCAGTCAGGCCACCTTCCTGTAACTTAATGATTTTTTTTCTGTGTGTATGCTACATACTGCAAAGAAAGATAAAAATCACAGCATGTTAGAAATTTGTGAGGGCACGTACAAGCAGGTTGCAGGAGACCACCGGCAGCTTAGGTGCACTCTCCTGGGCAGAACTGTTTTGGTGACTCTTACTGCAGGGACTATGCAGAGCCACTTCTGAGAAGACCAGATTTCTGGGGTATTCACAGATCTTGATGGGGAGTGAAAGCTTTTGATAATGCTATAGGAACTTGGCCTCTGTGCGTTTTTCTTTCTCTCTCTGGATAAAGTCTTGGCAGCAGCTCAGAGTCTATTTTAAACAAAGCCAGTGATTTCTGGAGAGATGGAAAACACATGAAGGGCACAATGGAAAACAAGCAGAAAACCTGACTGCGGGACAGGGGGAAACAAGAGTGATAAAGAGCACTGCTTCCTTCTCCAGCACGGAAACAGGACAAAGTCCCCAGCGCTGTACACCGCCAATCTGCAGTTTCTCACTAAGCTGCCTTCTCAAGTCCTGCTCAAAACTCAAACCTCTCCCTGCTGATCTCCTCTGCCCATGCTGCTGACCTGTGCTGCATGGCACTTCTCCTGTGTGCCCAGGTGCTGAGGGCTGCAGAGGGTTGCAGCTGTGACAGAAGAAGAGAGCAGGAGCCACAAACAGCAACACAAAGGTCAGGTCCATAACAAAAAAATGGTATGCAAAAGGCGAAAATAAGTTATCTGTAGAAAATGCAATCATGGTCAAAGCCATACATCTGACTATGGCCAGGAAGATGCTGTTTATAACTGTCAGCACATACACAGATGAACCTCTAATTTATGTATGCTGCAACTTATAATTTCTGATCGAGAAAACCTCCTTTCCCATTGAAAGGCTTGATAACAAAGCCTTAGTCAGTTGGATCATGTGGGATACCCACACAAATCATTTTACTGAGCTCAGTTTAAAACATAACTTATGTGTATAGCGCAACCAGAGGGACATGCCTTGGCTTGACGGCCTGTTCTGGGCCACTTCCCTCCTGTCCCTGAGGTTAAGTGCTCCCACAGTGCCCAAGGTAGCCTGAATTCAGCCCGAGACTGGGCTGTCTAGAAATCCCCCATGCTGGGACAAGCAGGGCGTGAGCAGGACCTCTCCTTCTCCCATTCCCCACAGGACAGGCAAGGGGCAGTGGGAAGCACAGCCTCCAGGCTGGACCCATGGCTGAGTTCTTACCCACACAGGGAGCACCAGCACGATGCATGAGAGACTCCAGCAAGCAAACAGCATGGTCAAGCAACCTGTATAACCTCACATCTGCCTGTAGGTCCTATCTGTGCAATCCATATAATCAACTGCCTCTGTTGCTTCCCTTACATGCAAAACATTGCTATTACGTGCCAGGTAATCTCTGCTTGCACTGTAACATCTCTGGGACAGGGAGGCTATCTTTGCTTTGTTTTGGAAGGCACCCAACTTGCTTTCAAGCATTCAACAAGCAGTCAAGAAATGATTCAGATGGAGAAGCAGAAACTTAACTTGCCTGGGCTTGACAGTGCTTTTTATCAGCTCAAATCCATTTGGGCTGGCAATGATTGAAAGTAGCAACAGTCTGGATAGCGTTTGGTAGCCCGCAAAACTGTTGTTATTTTGTTATTTTGGTGCAATTCTTTCAAGAAGTGTCCACAATAAATAAATAAATAATTGTATCACATCTGCTACTGGTTAGTATTCTCTGACAGCGCTGCAAAAGGCAGATCAAGGACTGAATAAGCACAAAAACTCTGGAGAAAGAAGAACTTTGGAGATGAAGGATAGGATATATTAAGTTTGGCAACATTATAACCTACCACAACTTTAAAAATTATGAGTCATCCTCAAAACAAACAAAAACACAAACAAAAATCTCCATTTAAAAACAGAACTAGAAAATTCTTTTAAAAATCTTTTTTTCTTTCTTCCCTCCTGCCTTCCCATTCTCAATGCTTCCTGCCCATTCTTAGGGTCCCTGTCAGTTTACTAGTATTGCCAACACTCCAGTATTTCTTGCAAGTGAGACAGCTTTGCTGAAAGTCAAACATCAGAAACCTTCTTGCTATTCTTGGCTCTGGGAGCAGATTGTGGTCTAGTGGTTACTAGCATCATGGCCAGCTGAAACACACCCATGTTTGGGTCATCTGCAAGACACAAACCATGGATGTCTCATAGCAAGAGCACAATTTTCCATCCTTAGGGCTAACATATCAGTTGCTGCTACAGAAGTAGGAACAAGGTCAAATTGCTCCACAAAGCTCTCTTGCAGAAGTGTGACAACATGGATTGTAAGGGGCCCTAATTTGGGATTTCCTTTTGAAAGACTATGTAGCAAGTAGCTGAGATGTAGTTGTGTGAAATAGAGATGAGTCCTTTTCCAAGCCTTGCTCAAAGTATTCTCAAGTCTCCTAGCTGGAAAGTGGACTGTTACCCCCCTGAAGCCTTAATATATGGATCAGCATGCTGAAGGGTGTCTCAGGTTGTCTCAGGCAGCATTTGTGCTGTAAAAATGAAATGATGGCTGACAAGGCTCTCCCTAGGCTTACCTCTTTTTAATAATTTTCTTCCTCTGAATTGTGGAAGAGCTTTTGAATTACCATCATGAAAATTCCTGGAGCAAAGGAGAAAACCACATTCTTTACAGCAGCTGGCAACACTGAGGTAGCACAAGGATGTCTGTGCTTTTAATATCTGTGATGCATTTACCTGAAGATAAACAGAAGTCTCCATCCTTTCCACTGAGATTGCCACCCATCATTAAGTTAAAAAAATTATGGAAATTACTGGAAAGGTAGGGCACTTTTCCTTATGTGTTTTAAGGGCACTGATTCTTAAATGAGTAACTGATGACCCATTTTTAAACCCACTTAAGACATGTTTTACTCCATATAGAGCACACATTCCTCTATGTCCTCTGGTAAGCGTACAGAAAAGTGTTGAACCTTTCAGTACAGCCAATTAATCACTAGCTGGCAAGATGAAGAAGTGCTCTGGACAAGAACCAAGTAAAAAAAAAATAATGAAACGTTAGAAACCATATCTTATGGCAGACAAAGAAGTGCAACGCACAGAAATAATGTCCCATTATAGAGCACTGTCTATTCTGAGATTAACAAAATGCACTACCCTATTTTACACAGTGATGAAAATGTAGAAGCACAAAGACAAAAGGGAAGGTAACACACCAGCTCTGATCTTTCCAATGCTTGACTTTCAGGTGCCCAGCCCGTCCATCAGCTCCACTGCCCTGATCTGGGCACCTGAGCTGAGTTGCCAGGCAATGTCAGAAGCAGTAGATCCCTGAAAGCAGGAGGGCCTCTGAGACACAAAGAGAACATGGACAGTGGTGCCCAGTAAAACACTTTTTCTAGAGTCTGGATACCTGAGAAAAGGTGCTTCCTCAGTCAGGGTTCAAAGGCTTGAAGCCTCAAATTCAACTGACAGTAAACAGTAACTGGAACATGGATTTTTACATTCGTGCCATGGTTTCCTGTCCTTATGATGGTCATGTTCACTCTTTCCCTTGGCACTAGCTACCATAATATCCAAGTGTTACAGCTTCGTCAAAAGAAGTTCAGAGCAACACAGCCTGACCAGTTGCTCTTCTGGGAGCAGAGAGCACTAGGCTCAGAGCTCGTCTAGCAACAGACAACAACTCTGGATGGATTATTGGCTGACATTGGAGAAAAAAAGATCGTCTTCTGCATCTTTTGTGAACACTAATTTGGAGATATGCTCTGAAAATCTCCACCCTGGAAGATACCTCACCTGAGAGAGGCAAAGAATGAGTTTGGTCCTGAGATGCTCAGTGCTTCCAGCAGAATTTTAGGCATTTGGGGAAATTTGACGTAAAAACTCTTTCCAGGGTTATGCAGCAGCTGGATGAGATTGTGGATATGGAATTCAATACCAAAAGGGACAGCTAGTTACCTATGCCCCTTGTTGGATACAATCCTGTGTTTTATGTTGTCTGTCGTAACAACTCTAATAAAGTGCAAAGCAGGTTGACTGACTCCAGACAATCACAACCCAGAGGCACTTTTAATCCACATCTAAGAAGTCAGGGAGACCCACTATAGATGTGACCATCCTCCAGCAAGGGATATTCACCCAGACCATCACTATTGATGTGTGGTGAAAAGACAGGTGCTCTGCTTTGGCTCTTCTTCTTTCAAAGAGCAAAGTGAGTTCCTGCAGTGGTGATGAAGATGGCTCAGTTCTGGAACCAGCAGCTAAAAGGAACAGTGAGGTTCCTCAGGGCACAATAACCAGGGCCGTCCCTTGGTGATGGCTGCCCTCCCTGCTGGTCCTGCTGTGGAGCCAAAAAAGCTGACTGCAGGCACACTGAAGACAAGCCAAGGAATTCAGTGAGCTCAGAGGTGCACCAGGTGTAGGAATGACTTTGGTAAAATCTTGCAAAGTAACTCAAGGACGTGTAAGTAGGGTATTGGAATATAATTAAGCAGAAGACATTAGAATGAATATTGGTGAAAAACCCTCTGTCAGTGAGATTTATTAGGAGGTACATTGATCTCCTGTGGGAAATAGTGGAAAGATGCTCACTTGGGATGTTTAAAATCAAATTAATGAAAGTGCTAGCATACACACCAGGGAAGAAGATGCAGTGACAGTCAGGGTGAACTCTGTGACCCACTTCTGCTGCGAGAGCTGCATGGGGAACTGAGCGAGTCACTGGTGGTGAGGAGCCATGGGACTTCCTGCAGCGCAGTTGCAGGCTGAACCGCTGAGAAGGCATTGAAATGCTTTCTACAAGGACAGCATCACAGCAGCTTCTGTTCCTGGCCTTTGCAAAATGGTGAAAGAACAGTGGGAACAGAGCAGGTGATATGGCAGGAGGAGTCAGAACAGCCCACATTTCCCCAGTGTCTGTGTCTCTAGCAGTATCTGCTGAGACCCAGCCAGGAGAGCAGCAGCCCCTCATAGAGAACCATACCTTGTTCCTGATGCACTCTTTGTCTGTAGTGGTTGCAGAGAAGTAAGCCTGACTTCAGCTGGACGACTGGTTTCAACTGTTTATAAAGAAATTAACAAGTTGTCCCACGCTGCAAATTGTTATCAGTGTTCCTGCCCCTTTCTCTCGTGTTCCCAACTAGCATTCTGCTCGTCCTGCTCCCTGCAGGCTGGTGGTATCCTCAGGAGGGGCCCTTCTCACCACCAGGCTTCTGCCTGGCATCCATGGCAAGGAGACTGACAGAATCACAGAATCACAGAATGGCCAGAGTTGGAAGGAACCTCAAGGATCATGAACCTCCAAGCACCTGCCACAGGCAGGGCCACCAACCTCCCTGTTTAATACTAGACCAGGCTGCCCAGGGCCCCATCCAATCTGGCCTTGAACACCTCTAGGGATGGGGCATCCACAACCTCTCTGGGCAGCCTGTTCCAGCACCGCAATGAAGACAATGAAATGCTCTGAAGATGGAAAGGTTTTATGAGTGGGATGACCTGCTTCTATACTCCTGGCATGGCTGCTATGCTTGGAGTGGTGGTGTCCTTCCGAGCAGCCCTCAGCTGCGTGGAGGGACAACTGACCTGGTCCCCTCTCCCCTGCCCTCACCCTGGTTGGGTTCATGGCCCCATAGCATGGTGGGCTGTTCCAGTGAATCATCTACAGTAATTGAAAAAGGTGGTGAGGTAACAGAATTGAAACAAGCTATTACTTTACAGATTTCATTAACTATTTCTGGCTCTTTATTTCTGCTGAGATTTTTGCAAAACTCATGTTATAAAAAGCTAAGACTCATTGTCCAGTTATCAAGAGCTAACTGTCTCCATGGAACATACTTTCATGACTGTTGCTGTCGTGATTCGAGCAGCAGACATAAACAGGGTCATCTCCAGCCATGGTGGGTGGATGTTTAGTTTATAGCGCTGAGGTTAAGAGTGAAAGCGTGTGACTAAGAGCAGAAAACAGAGGAGCCTTTGTATACATCAAGAGCCCTGAGGCAAAACACAGAGAAGGAGAATGCTGACACAGACTAATGGAGAAAGAAAAGAGTCCATTATAAATGTTACAGAGAACATAATTCTTTTAAGAGAAATCAAGATTTCAGGGACTTATGCGGGAGAATATGAATATTGACGTCAATGCACCATGCCTGTCAATTTGTCGTCTGACTCCATACAGCTGCTAGAGCGCTGTGCATCATGTCAGGTGGAAGATAACTCAGTGCCAGAAATTACCATCCGCTATTTGTTCAGTTTCTGGTGGAAGCAGGTTTCTTTCCATTCAGACTCAGGACTTTCACCAGCAATCACCAATATGCACAATGAAGGAATTGCATCCCACATATTTTAACACCAGTCCATCCTCACAGATGGCCAAAATTCACTTTTTGAGGACAATTTTTCTTTCCCAAACATTCTCTCTCCATAAATAGCAATGAGGGAGGAGGGCAAAGGGAAGAAGTAGACTGGATTGTTTCGAAATTACTCAGGTAAGAAAGTACCATCGGAAAGATGGTTAGTAGAGCAGCTTCCAAGTTTGCATATACATTACAAAAAGTAAGGAGTGGCACATTTATTGCACCATAAAACAACAGTATGAGTACTTGAAAAATAGTCCCCAAACCAAGTGCTACAGTGGCTTCTAAACTTCAGCTGACAGAATCATGAAAATGATGTGCTTTGTGCAGTAGCTTGCGCAACCAAAGGACTTTCTTGTCCTCAGAGTGCTTTATTATTTTTAACGAGGCAGGCTGAGCACTTCTTGATAAACATTTTTTCCTTGATGCAGTAATCCTACTTAAACTTTTTACCTTGTCCCTACAGCATACCATTAGGAAGTTCATAACAGAACTCCTTTTCTCTTAAAGTGCTAGTCATGCTAATGTGTAAAGCAATGGACACTGCGGTTTCCATGGCTGGAAATAAATTGAAAAGGCTGTGTTAGTTTGAGGGCTTAAGGTTTTGAGAAGAAAACTTTTCTGAAGTACATTTTCTGTGATATCTTCTTTCTTTCAGGCTAGAATAATTGTATGTACTAACATTCATTGTGACAGGAATGTGCCAGCCTGTAGTTTTTGGTCCTGATGCCTATCCCAAAGAAGTTTCCACGCAGTGATTCTGCTACACCATGGCTGGATGACGGGCAGCAGGTTTTGATTGATCTAAACTAAGCAGCCAAGACTGATCCAGATCCCTGAAGAGGGAAAGCAGTCCATACAACTGTGCGCTTGCTTTTGTTTTGAGCAAGGTGCATTGCATCCCACTGCTTTGGCAAATCCCTCTGGGGTAGCGTTACAGTAGTTCATTTGTAAAAGCTATTATTTTCTTTGATACAAGACTTAATAAAGATTTTAAGAGTGAGACTTTAATTAACGGCAAGAATTTAATGAGAATCAGGAAAGTCAGAGCCAACACTCTCATCTAAGTCAATCTCATTTCTGTCCCCACGTATCAGTATGTTACAACAGGCTCTTTCATAGTCACATGATACTGGCCAGGGGACACACTTTCAGCAGATCTAATATAATGAAAAGAAAAACTGTCTTTTTCCCCCTGTGGTCTTAGATGCACATGTGGCTTTTCATACCACACACATCATGTGTTCTCAGAATGAAAGACCCTTTTGTGGCAGGCACATACCAACAGAGGCAACTTAACATCGAGTAGGATTGTTAATACAGTTTCCTAAAGCCTCCCAATGAACGCTATACAAACAACATCACATTGGTGGAGGCATGTGGTTGAAAGAATACGATCAGCGATATTATAAATAATTTGCAAGATATGCCTCTCCATTTCTGCTCTACCAAGATTAACTGCCGTTACTTAATGGACATAAGTTTCTCTTTCCATGTAGGAATGTAGTAAAACTTAAGGAGAGGCCTGATGATTACTAAAATGTATCTTGCTGTCACTTGTAATGGTCGAGTCATGCTCATTTTTGTGTTTGAAGAGCATCATTACAAGTCCCCTGAAAGTTGCAGCAACCTTTGTCCACTGCCTTCATGCCAGAAGACCAGCAAGAATGGTACCTCTCTCAATTAGTGCCCTTGGCCTGACTCTGAATGTACTTGCCTAGGCAAAAAGGAAGCAGCCATCAGTCAAAGGGTACATTTTACAGATTTGGCATGCTATGTATGTCTTAAGAGAAACATATTCTCAGGTTTCTGATTTGAAGCAGCAAGTTAATAGTGCAGCTCCAATTTAACTGCACAGCTCCACCAGCAGCAGCTCTCTGCCCATTCATGGGAATGTTTGTCCTTGAAAGAACATTTCATAACTTGAATTGTGCTTGAGGATTGAAGTCCAGCCTGGAAATGAAATCTTGCCTTTGCTGTAGGGCTTGGTTCTAGGTTATACATAAAAGGATCTACCAGGTATTTTCAAAGTTGAACAACCAAAGCTGTACCACCAATTTAAGTAACTCCAGAACTGGCCAGCTGTAGAAACACCCTCCATCCCTTAAAAAATAAAACAAAGAACACAGATAAAGAATTTAACAATTTTATTAAAAATTGTACCAGTTATTAGAAAAAAACAATCCAAGTATTAAAGTATTAAAAAGCACCAAAGAAAGAAAGCACAAAGCAAATATACTGCACAGATTGGGAAAAAAAACAAAAAAACAAAAAAAGGAGCACTGCCCAGTCACCTTTGGTACAGGCAGGAGTCCTGGAGGCACACAACCAGGATAAACAAAATGCTACATTCTCACTGGGTCTCAGTCCATGGCAAAGACGGTGTGTGCACTTCAGGACTAATCCAGACAGAAATCTCACAGGAGAGCATCAGAATTACTTCTGCAGCAGGACAGTATAATATTCTGGTGAACATTAGAAATCGTGGGGAAACCTTCCACTGTGGTCACGGGAAGTTTATCAAGTACATTGTAAATTCTAGTTCACTTTACCGTTTTGGTTTTCCAGATGAAGGACTCTGAAGTTTTAATTGTATCCCACAAAAATAGAAAAGTCATGCAAGAGGGGAATGGAGAAAACGTGAAGCCACATTTCACAGTATTCTCATCAGTGAATTTTACCAAGAAACGTGAGAGAGTGTACTCCATACCACCGAAAAGAACAGAAGAAAAGATGCACGATTGGTTTCACAGAAAAAGGAATCCCAACAGTCTAGACACCCAAACTCAAATTTAGTGGCAGGATTTCCAAATGCATCCAGTGGAAACAGACATTCAAATCCCTTGAGTGTTTTGAAATTTCCTTATTTGAAGCCTACTTTCTGACTTTTATTTAAAAAGATACTGACAACGGTATCTTTACATCACACAAAGTCTCTCCCCTTTTGTCATCAATTTTTCCTTTCGTAATAGTCTGATAAAAACTGGAGCTGAGGAATCTGTGATGATGCTCTCCTGGAGCTATGTCCACAAATCAGGGAGACTCCTTTAGATTTAAGAATAACTTTATACATGCAACATTTTCATAATAGATTTTAAAAACAGTTTAAGAATCTACTCTTCCCACCCCTCCATTCCCCAAAGGCAGCTAGGAGTCTGAAGACAGAACTGAAAACATGGCTTTAAAAAACAGCCCACAGAACATTAGGTTCCGCTTCCCAGAAACCAACTTCCAGCATAGGATTCACAGGAAGAGACCCTCCTTTCTGTGGCTAAGGAGGAAGGTGAGGCACATGGAAGAAAGAAGGGGTAGGGGATGTCAGACTGCATTCAGTTTAAGAACACACACACGCACCCACGCACACCCACACACACAATTACATTCCAGTGCATTTGATGTGTTTGGTCTTTTCTGCTTTTCCTGGTGGAGAAGAACTGAGCTGTGTAACACCTGTGTGAACACATGCAAACCAAAGAAACAGAGACCACTGAAGTCTTTAGGAACTGTAAAAGATTGTTCTGTGATCTTTTATCAATTCCTTGAGGTATTTCTTCTTGCTAAAACAATCAAAGGCAATAGGTAGGCATTTTTGCAAATGAGCACAAATGCCAGTTTGAAAAACAGACTCTTGAATGATATAAACCTTTGTTGTCAAATTATGCTAATACTCCATAGTGCTTGGTCCATGTGCAGAGCTCCCATTAACACGAATGAACAACCCATGGTCCTTTTACTTATATTCCTGCAGTAAATATAGCTGGTAAAATAAGGCAAGGCCTCCACATTTCCGCATTCTCATTTGGCTTCTAGCGTGTAAATTATGTGCTGCCTGTATTTTTCCCTTTAAAAATACCCAATAACACACCATCCAGCGTGTCACAGTCTCACCATTCCTACAACTTCGGCAAAGATATTGGTCGGGACCAGTAGCAGAAGGATGAAACTAATTGCTGTTGAGGGGGTCACACTGCAACAACTGCCTCAAGTAATATTCCTTTTTCTTAAAAAAGGAAAATCTTCTCCCGAGTCTACTAATGGGCAGAATATGTAGTTTCCCAGATGAGTGCCAAGGCCCATACAGAATGAATTTCAACCTTGGCTATAGCTCCAGTGACTGCTACAGGACTGTATTAACTTCACATGCACACATCTCATATACCTTTAATTCAGGTTTGAAGGGACAAAGCAAACAGCCAATAGAAAGAAAGAGAGAAGTCTTCACAATCACCCTTTCTACATTAAGGACTGGGTTCCTCTACTCTAGTCCCCTGCTGATACACATCTCCAAAGCAAAGGCTGATAGGGAAGTTTCTTTCAGGATTCTTCTGCAGAGAGTTTAGCCAACAAACATCTAACCCACTAGGCTATTTAAACTGAGATATGTGATCAGTTATGCAGGAATTCAGTGCTACCAGAGATTATCAGCACCTTGGGAGAAGTCTGCAGCCTTGCACACAAATCCAAATGCAATCCTTTCTATGCAAATTCATTTATCTTCTGCCTTTTTTGTATCCTATTAATGGCAGTTTGCAGCTATCCCTGGGCAGTCACTTTGCAATTACTGGCTCAGCTTTCAAGAACTGCAGGAAACAAAAGTGAAATTAACTATTCCCTACTAGCACCAGGTTTACTGGATCCAGGGATGGCCAAGGTTACAAGATGCCCAAAAGGGTGAGAAGTTGAGAAGGGACACCAGGCTATCTCTCAAGGAGAGAGAGCTGAGGTCTGAACCCATTTTGGAGATCTGGGAAAAGCAAGTAGGATACTTTAATACTGCTGTTGTCAGCAGCTCAAGTTGTTGGATTTTTTTTTTTTTTTCTGTTTGTTTTTTAAAAACTGACTGTTAAAATTAGGTATTTGTAGGTATTTGCAGGTAGAAGGAAGATCCCATTGTTTTCTCCAATTGCTAGGTTGTAGATTTACGACACAGAAAAACAGTATCCACTCTTTCATGAAGACAACTTAGTATGAAAAAAAAAATTGATCATATTCCCTCACCAACAGAACTTAATCCATGCTCCTTGGACGTGTTTCCCTGAACAATTGGCCTGTGTCTGTGGTCACACTGTAAGAGGTTTTCTGAGATCTCAATGCATGCTGAACGGTCCTTACAAACACAGGATGGGTGTCAAACAAAAGGATGATCACGAGTGATGCACATTTGTGTATTTGTTAGTAAACATGTGAAATCTTTTTTTCACCCTCCAGAGAAGACAGAATCATCTGACCAGGCCAGAAGGAAAAAATAAATAACAAGTACCCATTATTTCTTCAAGTAGGTGAGACTGTAAGCATGAAACAGCTCCTTTTCCTCAAGTGAAAAACCAGACTGCCCCATAATGTCTACAAAGAGCAAAATAAGAATTTTGGGTTGACAGAGCGTATTTCCTTGCTCCAAGATATGCAGATATGGAATATAATTCAAATATATTATCAGTGGTTGCAAATCTCTGGCAACATTAACCACCATGCGTATTGCAGGAAGTCAGCCTTTGTCTAGGAGTAGCTCTATGTCTCCAATGAAGTATTGTTGTTTGAGGAGATTTTAACTAAAGACCTTGGCATGACCAATTTTGATAAGTTTGTTGTTACAATGGGAAATACGGACTGGCAAAGTTGTGTCTTTCCCTGAGCCAAGTGATTCTATTCAGGCAGTCAGCCTGACTGCTGAACAATTTCAGGTATTTGTTTCTCCACATGTGTTAAGAACAGTTATGTCCTAGAATAACCGGTAGGGTTGCAATACCAGAAAGTGCCAATACCAGACCTACTTTCCAGCTTATGTATTCAGAGCAGGTACTGGTATTATTGGCCTGTTTCGCAGTCAAGACAAAGCAGAGGGGAAGCAGGAACCTCATGACGTTTTTTAGGCGTCAGATGCACTTGTTGAGTCCTTCATAGTTTGTGGGGTTGTTATGATGAAGCTTTGACCTACTGGTCTGTGACTGTGCCCGATAAAGGAGCCATGGCACCCAGTGGGAAAATGCAAGCATCAAGTCCTGGAGCATGCTGGCAACACAGCTGCATTGCTCCCTGAGCCTCAGCACACTCACTCCAGCCTCTTTAAGATTTCCTATTTTAGGAGTCTTGCCCTTAGCATCCAGTTTCTTAGGGGCCCCCAACTCAGTCTGTTCTCACACTACCCCTCAGGCTTTCGCCCCCACTAAAGTCCTTGTTCTCCAATAAACAGCATTTACTCCAAGCAGACTGCGCAAAGCAAGGTATGGAAAACCTCATCTCTGTAAAACATGGGTAGAGATTGGCTTCTCATACTGCTGCAACATAGTTGGCAACAGATAGCACTTGTATCCCTCTGGGTAACTCTGTAGTGCACATGCTTAAAGAAACAATTTAAAAACCAAAACAACACCCTCCCCCCAAAAACCTCCCCCCATCCTAAAACCCACCCCCTAAAATATTACTTGAGATTCATTTGCATGAATTATTAATCATCCTGGACAAACATATTACTCTAGCCCTAGCTAGAAAAAAATAACATAAAAGGAGAAAAAAAGCTTTTCTCACAAACTCTCATTATGTTGCACGAGAGCAATTGTGAATATATGAAAGTGAAAAAGGCTTTGAGACCTCTTTCGGGGAGCTGAAGCACATTTTGCCACAGTAAAGCAGGATGCAGATAAAGAAAATGCGGCTGGAAAAGAGGGAGAAAGTCCACATTTAAATGTGTTCAGCAAATTGTTACCATACACTATAGTGCATTGATGACATCATACAAAATACCAGAGAAAGCATGAATTATAAAAGGATATGCAGAGAGGAATGGAGGAGAAAGTGTATGTGCAAGTAAACTACTCTTCTCTTACAGTAATGCCTATTTTTCAGGGTCAACCGATAGAAAAATTTCTCAACAGCTGAAGTTAACATTTGTAATGGGGTTAAAGAGCAAATCTCTGGAAAGATCTTCCTTAAGCTAGTTTTGTAATTTGAGATCTACAACAAGGTGCAGTGGAGATATGGAAGTGGTCTGAAAAATGAAGTCTGTATTGTTTTTTCTGTTAATATTTTACCTTAGTTACCACTGGGTTTGTGAACTAATGATATTTAAGGCTGCACAGAGGAAGCCTTAGATCTGTAAGGCTGCATCGTTTTGGTAGGGTTATTTTCCTCTGCTGGTCCAATAGTGTCAATCACATGGACAAATTTCTGAGTGCATATGAAGTAGGAACCACTAGAAGGTCTCTCATGAAGTAATATTATTGCTGCTGGTCAGTGTTTGCCTCCAAACACTACTTAGTGGAGTAGTGGACAAATTGCTTGTACAGTGTATGTGTCAAACCAGCTGCTAGTTAACATTCACATCAAATCCTAAAGCAATTCTAATCAGACGCCTGGGACCTAAGCCTTCCCAACCAACCACATTATGGTGACAAGAGGGAGAAACAAACAAACAAAACCACTCATCATAAAACTAATAAAAGCATTTACAATAGCATTGTAGAAAAAATGACATGTGTCATATTCCATGGTTTTAGTTTCATGCTGGCTTATGGGTATTGTGAGTACTCAATTGGAAGTGAAGAGGGACAGAAGTTAATAGTCACCAATAACTCCAGGAATGTTTTCAAGAACATTCTACTGAAACAGTTTGGTGTATTGGCAGCAATGACAAAGAATAACTTCATATGAGAGAGCTGCAACTGGTGCCCAATGGAAAGATTGAGGAGATTGTATTTCTTTGTGATTTTCCCTCACTTAAGATGCAAAGAAATAAATCCATTCAGAAAACAAGTAACCTGCTGAATATAAGCTACTGAAATGTTTTCGTTGTTAAAAAGAACTTTCATCATGGAGGAATCATCTCTGCTTGTGAAGATTCCCAAAGTACGTTTGATGTTCAAAGTCATTAGTCCTCAGACATCCTTTTTAACTAGCAGTCAAAATGACTCTCCTGCACTCTATCACTGAGTGACACACAGGGCAGAGGAAACTGTTAGCCTAATACCTGCCTCTCCTGCACAGAGGTTATCGGTGCGGGGAACCAGCAGCAAGCTTTACCAAACACATCCACATTCTGGCTTTCCTTCGACAGTGTTGGACAAGAGCTCCCCACCTCACAAGGCAGGGAGCAGCAAAGAAGAGTCCATAAAACCCCAAACTTGAAGACGAGTATAAGAATTTCAGAGTCCTCACATCCGGCCGGCGGTGTGCATGTCTCTCCCCCGAACCAGTGTTTGTTCAGTGCTCCCTGCAGACTGGATGTGGCCTGAAACAGGTGGGTGAAGCTCACCTCTGCCCAGTGCGGTTCCTGTTCGCCTCCACATTTAAGGCCAAGTTGTGTAGAAAGAGAAAAAGCTGCCACCACACTTGATTTCTGTTCTGCTGATGCTGTAGAGAACAGTTGAAACAAAGTTATTTATATTTCTAGAATTGCAACATACCACTTCTCTTTTCCAATAACAACTCAGTTACACTTTTCAAGAGCAGACACTTTAATCCCATCAGCATAACAAGGGGGTGCAGCAAGGGATGAGAGGAGAGAGGGAAATGATAAGTTCTCCAGAAATAATTGTAGCTCTAACATTACAAAAAGAAAAGAGCAGATCCTTTATGCATTGTGCACAAGAGGATTAAACTTTTTTTTTGCTTGTAGGATTTTGCAGAGTTTAGCCAAGTGCTGTTTTTAATCAGATTGGCTTCTGAGCCTTTCAAAAGCCCCAGCTGCATGAACAAACAACCTTTTTTTTTTTTTTTTTTTTTTTTTTTTTAAAAAAAAAGCCCCCCTTCACCCCAAAAGTAAAAAAAAGTAAAAATATAACTGGTGATCCATCTGTAAGTGATTTGACACCGTGAAGGTCAAAGGGTTAATCTTCAATTTAAACCACACTGCTGAGACAGCAAAACTCTGATTTCATCTAGTACAAGAAAACACATTCGTGCACACACACACTCCCCCACCCTCCCCCCACCACATTTTCCTTCCCAGCATCTCCAAGATAATACTGCCCTTTTTATAGCCACTTTTGACAGTAAGCCATAAATAATCAGCCTTGGAGCCCTTTCCTACTGACTGGAGCCAATTAAACCTTAAGCAAGAACATACTTGAAAACACACAAAAAACCAAAACCAAGAGGTTATTTCAGGTCCCATTGTCAGGGAAGAAACATGGGAGTTGAGTTTCAGGGGGACACAGCACTCTATAATGCAGCTCTGGGGCAGGGACACTGTCCCTTCTTTTGTTATGTGTAATCACCTTGCAAAAGTGGCTCACATTATACCCCCACCTTCCCGCACTTTAATGACATCTCACACAAACAGGTGGGTTTCTCTTTACATTGCTCACCCTGGGATACTATTTCACCTCAATAACCAGCTCTCCATTAGAAGTCAGGCTTTGTTTTCTCATCCAGAATTCCATATTTGTTAAGCAGGACTGATCATTTCTGGAAAACAAAACAAAGCAGTCCCGATTCCCCCCTCCCCCAATCCCCAGCAGACAAGGAATCAGAAGACTGACTTCCAACAACTTTGCTTCAGTACACAGGAGTTCATAAAAGAGCACTGAAGCACATTATATGAACAAGATGTTTCAACTTAGATTAGCTCAACAGGGCAGAACAACGTGGTTGTAAGGCGTTCTTTATGTAATCACAAATAGGGGAGAGCTGCAACGGGGGTTAGTGTATTAGAGATGAGCTCTCCAAAGCCATCCCAAATATTAAGTTATATTCATATTTAGGCACAAATAGGTCTGTGCCATTTGTATCACAGCTACGTACTGAAACGGCTTCAGAAAACCTGTGCTCATCTTTCATCTTAGCAGTGGTTCGTTCTTCACCTCAAGTCTTACCTATTTGTCTCCTGGTTTTAGAAGAGTTCACACAGATCTAATCACACATTTTAACACTATCGTGCTTGGTGCATGTGCCACAGATGGCAACTCAAGAGCTTGGTATCATCTAATTCTAAGGAACCAGTCCAAAGGGTTCAGTCCATACAGACTGCCAAAACATGGCTAAGTTTACATGAAAAAGGTCTTTATACACTATCCTCTAGAGCTGGGTTACAAACATCTAAATTGTCCTCAGAAAGCAAGATGCTCTCTGTTTTGCTGCTTGCTTCTCAGTTTGACCAGGCTTGTCCTTCCTTGTCAAACTCCAGAGACCTTTTTCACCCTCCTCCACACTTTCAAACCTGCTCAAGCATACATTTGGACCAAAATGTTCTGACGGCATCTAGATACCATGCATTTATCAAGTCATTATGGCTTATGCTGAATGCTCCTTTAGATCTTCATGGTAACATGTCAATGAAGCAGCATGCAAACACAAGACCTTCGTCTGCAATTACTGCAAACACTGAACTATACTTGGAGAGCAGAGTGGACAAACATACTACGGATGCTCCAAAAGGAATCTGGTTACTTTGGCAAATTATCTCATTTCATTGGCAGACAAAAGAGAAGATAAGTGTATTACAGGGAACTGGTAATAGAGATTCAAAATCATGATTAAAGATGCTAAACTTGAAATACATCTCAGCTGATTTGGTATCTGCAATTTCTACTACACCACCCTGTCAGAAGGACAACTATGTGGAAAAATCCTGGTATTTAATGTCCCAGTTCATGTAGGAGACTGCTTTTCACAAACCACAGCAGATTTCTGAATATTCTGTCTCCTGCAGTTTTAAATGGCATCTCAGAAAAAACAACTGTTATTTGCTATGATAGGTAAAGAAGGGAAAAACAGAGGAAGGACAGAGCCTCTCCTCCTGTTTTTTGTTAGATCTCTATTTTCAGAATACTTACAGATATGCAGGACAGCAAATAGGATGTGGTATCACAAGCACTAATTCTAACATTAAAAAGTAATTCTGAAGTTAAAAAGCACTAATGCTAAAATGCTAAACTTTTCAAAACTTCACACTCTACTGTGTTAATTTCACTGCCTACTTGAGCTACTTTTTTGGTAAAGCATTTTCTTTTTTCTCCAGTTTAAAGTGTTTCTCATTATTTGCAGGAGACACTCATTGAGATTTTCATACAAAGAAGAACTCAGTAAGAACCATTTCGACCTGCTTCCCCCTGCTTACAAAAACTAAGATCTCAAACAACTTTATGAAGGATATTGGCATCATTCATTCTGTTTTGAAGTGAAAAAAACTGAGCATGAGACAACTCACTGCCTACAACCTTCCAGCAGGCCAAGGACAACTTTCTAGGTTTTATGCTTTGACCACAGGCCTTCTGGGTCCATATTTAGCCAGCATTTCCTTCCATGGAGTCGTAGCTCACACACACTTTCACTGGCTTGCAGACTGAAGTGGTCTGCTTGCATTGTCCTCACTCGCGTTGCTACTGGAAAGGGAAACAGAGCAGGAAAATGATCAAGGCCAGAACTGTCAAAAAAAGCTACTTTTACTATTGATCAGGCCATCCTAACTCATCTGATCCACGCCATCACATAGTCAAATTGCTGCTTGTGCCAGCACAACGGCAAGGTGGCCTCAGGAGAAGAGCAAGATGGACTGCTTCCATCAGGGGCAAGCCTAGCTAACAGGGCTTTCATAATTATGGTTTCATTTCAGGGCTGATCTGCTCTCTGTGGCACCAATTCAGTGTGGGATAAGAGCCACAGAATGGAAATGGTAGATATAATTTGCAACAGAGATAGATAAACCAATTTATGGAAAGAACTTCTGAGACTAAAAAAAGTACTTTTCACAAGTTTCAGGAGCTTTTCCCTAGAAATGCCTTTGCCAAAACCAAAATACTCAAATATCTCAGAACTGGTGGTTTTCCCTTTGGTGGGGTTTTTGGGGAGACAAGTTTATAGATTTGTTTTTGGTGTTTGTGGTATAACTCAGCTGCCAGGAAGGGCAGAAAAACCAGGAGAATTACTCCATGAATTCTGCATCTAATTTTTTTCAGATGTGGTATGTTTCAAGTAAATAAGTAAATCCTTACAGTCTCCTCAGACTCAGGACCATTGCAGTGCAAGACAATATTTTTCCTAAACCTAGCTACAGTGATTTAACCCACATCAGATCATTTCAACACTCAGACTCACTGCTACAACACAGTATCAGAGATGAACACTTTGCTACTTGCATACAGCAGAAGCACAACAAACATTTTGAACTTTCTTCCCTCAGACCAAAAGAAGCACTTTCTGCCCTCTACATTAACCAAGACTAGAGTTGTGAAAACAGTAAGTCAACACAAAGCTGGAAACACATAAAAACATTTCCTATTGCAGCTGCTTTTTAAAGGGATATCCTTAAGAGACTGTCTGTCTGAGATGTTAGCATGAATGCTTCAATGAGTCACAAGGAAAGAGCATTTTACAGGAAAAGTGTCCCGTGCAGCACCAACAGCACACTAGCAAAGCCTACACCATGAGCTGCGCTGACAAAAGCCAGAAAACTGGTAAACAAAAAAGTGACAACAATTTTCCTGGAAGCAAATTAAAGGGAGCACAACTGACCTGACATTTATTCCCTCCTCAGAGTTAATACTCCTAATATGTTTTATGCCATCAGTATACAGACATCCATCTGTCGAACAGCACTCCAGATATCAAAAGTTTTTTACTCCTTCCAAGCCCTTGAACATGGTGCTCAAAGGAAAATCAGTACAGGTAATACAACTTAAAGAAAACTTTGTCCCTGTGCCAGCTCCTTGAGTCCTTGGGCATAAACGTTTAAAAGATTAACTCTATATCATCTGACAAAAGAGCCATTACTATCCTTGAAAAATAAAGAATATGTTCATCATATATGCACATACTATACGTGGATATAGCACACTCCTATCACATATAAAGAACTGTGCACCTGCCTGCCCTCCTCAGCTTATGGGCAACTTTTGACTTTACTTCACAGTTTAGAGATCGTTAAGGGTCAAATTTTGATCCTATCTTAACTGGAAGGATTAAAATACTAACATAAATAGCAATATTTTACCAAAAGAATACTGGCATATATGCACATAAAAACATCATTCTTTCTTTAATGACTAATACAAGTACCAGCAGTAAGTTGTTGAGTTTTTATTTATTCACTGAAAACAAGAATACTTGCACACCGGGAACAGCTGCTGACTCATCTCTGAGGGCTGTTTTGGCTGCCAGGTGGCTGGAGGCACATTGTGCTACCACAAAATGTGCTTCAGCTCACCAAGACTAGAAAGTCACAGTCCCCACAGCAAGAGAGGTTACAGAAGGTGTCCCCGCAGTTGGAGAGAGAAATGGAAATCAAGTTCAGGTCTTTCCAGCTGTGATTGCTAATGACCAAAGAATAATGCATGTACTTAAAAAAAAGACAGTAACAGAGAACAGAAAGAAGAGCATGGCAGCACAGAGGGAGAACAGGGAATGTCCTGACTCGCATAGCCCGTGGCTCTGCTGAACGGGGCAATATTTGAAGCTGAGGGAGGCATTCTCCTGAGCAAGGCTCCCTCAGCCAGAGTTCCAGCAGACTTTGCAAAGCAAGACAAGCAATGTGCGTGCTTCTGTAGAGAAAGGGTTCTCCTCCTTGCACAAGAGCAGGAAAACGTGGCAGGGAGGGACATGGTGTGGGGCAGGAGGATCACCGAAGATGAGCGTTGGCCTGATCAGCAGGCCTCAGGCGCAGACCTGCTTTGGGTGCAGGTGAGCCCTTCCGGGACTGTCTTGTAGCTCACAAACAAGCAGGCAGCTGCTGGCCTGTGCCTTCCTCTTGGGCTGAGCCTGCAGGAAGTGGAAGCAGACAGGCGCCATGGCAACAGCCAGCTGACTGTGAGTTGGGAAGGGCAGCCACCGGCCAGCGCGTTCCCAGGCCCACAGCACCAGCCCAGGGCACAGAGAGTTATTTTCCACCACAGAGGCGGGAAGGAGAAGGTAAATAAGGGTCCTGTATTTCCACAGGCTGCACCTGGTGCTGCCTTGCCCTCAGAGCTGTGCCTGGGCAGGGCTCGCTCCCCACCATTCTGGGATCCAAGGTGTGGCACGGATATCCAGGCCACCCCTCCACTGGTGTGCAGGCTGAGCCCAGGAGCAGAGCACCTGGCAGCCAGGCAGTGGAGCCAGATCTGTTTTCTTAGCATTTAAACTCGCTTTGAGACACTGTGCAGTGCACGGGAAACACCCCCTAGTGATTACAGCACACCTCAGGCTTCCAGCAAAGCAAAGCTCTGGAAGTTTTGCAAGACAACAGTCCAGCGGGATGAGCGCAGCGGCGGCGCTGCCCCGCGCCAGGGGGAGCAGGGGGCAGGCAGGTGCAGAGCCGCAGCCTGCGGGCACAGCCGCCTCTCGTCAGCAGCTCGGATGACTCACAGGCTAAATTTAGAGAGCGATATAAACACGGCAGCCGCAGCACAAATACTGCCCGGCAGATCCATTCTCACGCACTGCGCCCTCGCCTCCTCTCTCACTGGGGTCAGCACAGCCATCAGGGGGTCGCTGCTGCTCCGGGGCCTCTTGGAGATAGCTGCAGCTCTCCATCGCCAGCCTCGGGTAACAGGTTACATCATAAAGACTAATTTGGGGTAACAGAAGTTGCCTCACTGCTTTATTTTTAGATTGCTATTCTTTTGGCTGTGGCGTGGTCCTCAGAAAGATTACTCTGCCACTGGCAATGGTAGCTACCAAGAAAAAAAAAGACAGCAAAACAAAACAGACTATAAAAGGCTAGTGGGACATTCCCCTTCAGTGGCTTGAAACAAAGGACAACTCTGCAGTTGGACCCTCACTTCCCCATCTTTCTACCATAAAATTTAATTGTGTAAAATGCAAACATGCACACTCCTACCATAAATAATCACTGCAAGCATCTCATCATCCCCCTAAGAAACAACAGTATCTTAATAAGATCAACCAATCTACGCAATTTGACTGCAGGCCCAATCGCCGGGCTCCCATCTGTGATCACTGCATGATCTCAGACAAGTTTTAACCTGTGTTTTCTACTCTCTCACACTAACAAATAAGTGCAATACTAAGTGCAACTGTTCCTAAATTGAAAAATGATTTCTCAGCTGTTGCACTGTTATGAGTAGAAAGAACATTATCACTGCCACAGGTCACACGGCACTGTGAGAGTTGAAGAAATGCAGCACATCCTGCAAAAAAACACTGCAATTTCACAGAACAAGAAGCACCGTACACTACTTAAACCACACAAAAATGCATCAGGCGATGCTAGAAATACTGTACAATAGCTCACTGTATATCACTTGTACTGTCCCCAAAAATACTTTGCATTTTTTAATGGAGGGCAATTGTGATATTTTGAGACTGTAGCTCTAGTGCCAGAAAGTACCCCAGGTGAAGGAGGGATTCCCAGCAGCCTGTTATGCAGTCCTCACTTCTTTCCTGTCACCAGGCTCCCTTATTCTCTGCCCATTTCCTCTACTAGAAGCAGGCAAGAAGTTTTGCTTTTTTAACATTATCCACTTTTTCAAGCAGGAGAAAAACAAAAACAAACATAATATACTTAAATCTTTTGTCAGATGAAAGTGTAAAGAAAAAAAGAATAGATTATGCTGACACCGAAGTTTTGTTTCTTTATAAAATTAATGTGTAACAGTTGCATGCAACTGCTGCATTGAGTTCATACAGCTTAGTCTCCAAGAGCAGCCTTGTGTGGCTGCCTGAGGAAAAGCAGAAGGCAAGTACATGCAATAGCTCCCCCTAATACTCTTTCAGCATCTAACTATTTTGAGCTTACGACTTCCTGAGTCAGATCTGGTTTCTGTTTACCTAGTGACCCTTTCAGTAGCCATAAACTTGTTCCAGTTACCCCTGAACCCAGGTAAAGCACTGGGATGCACAGTCTGTTTTTTTTTTGACAAGGAGTCCAAGAGTTATCTATTGCACAAAAAACTCTACCTAATTTACTTTGAGCTGTCTCTTTGACTTGATTTTACCTTGTTCTTGTACTGGGAGTATCAAGTTTATCTGCAACTTCATGTCACTTCTGATTTCAGATTAATATTGCTGCTTTGTCTTGTATATTTCTTAGGCTTATCAGTCCTAGCCCATTTTCTTTTCTCATAGAGAGATTTTAATATCTTTCTTTGCCTTTGAACCCTTTGCAGTTCTGCTGTTTCATTTTTAGAAGAAAGTAAATCAGAACTATATGCAAAATTCAAAATATAGGAGAAACATGGATCTATACAGCGGCATAATTGTGTTCTTGCTCCTCATTTTCATTCTCAGTGCAACAAAGTATTTTATTTCAAGACAGAACTAAAAGGGTCAAGCAAGTTTCTGTTAACCTAAGGTCAAATAATCAGCTTCACAGGCAGCAGGATTTAGGAAGCATCAGAACAGGTGCTAGGCAACAGGTTGCCATGCCATTTGTATGTGTAAGGGAAGGTGCATTTCCACGCTCACCTCTTTTTTACCGTTTTGGCAAATGATACTGAAGAAATCTAATAAAATCAGGCCAAAAAAATATCTGCCTCCACTTCCCCATATCAAGATCCTGATTCCATCAATTGCATGAACTCCTCTCCCAGCATACTCCTTTCCTCAGACTTACTATTCCAGTTGTATAGCTTTGCCTCTCAATTTTATCCATTTCATATTCTGCCTCTCTCCCATCCTCTACACTGGGCTCACCCACTTCCAGAATTCTTAGCCTGGTAATCTCCCATGCTGTGCTCCTGCACACTTGACCAGACACTCAAGCCCTGCACCAACGTGAATCCCACAGTCAGCAAAGCTGAACTGAAGATCACTGCTTTCTACAGCAGCAGCAGAGATCAGCCCACAGTAGCCAGAAGCAGAGATCTTGAGATGTACAAACCTATTCGGGAAATAAATGAAAGCACTTACCCCAAGTCTCAGAGAGACTGCAGGTACAAGTAAGGAGTTGTTGATGCTACAGGCTCAGCTGCAGGCCAATTTTGGAATTTCTACATTATTTAAAGTCTTTTCTGACTTTTTTAAAAATGTAAAGTCATGTAAAGGTGAACTTACAAAAAAAAAAAAAAAAAAAAACAGTTAAAAAATTAAGTTAAAAATTCCCTGAATGTCCCCAGTAAACTATGAGACAAAAATGGAGAAAGGCTGCTGAAGTTCTGGATAACAATTGCACAGATAGTGCTGTATACCCATTATGCTGAACTAAGAAGCTTC
This sequence comes from Lagopus leucura, assembly GCF_019238085.1. Lineage (NCBI taxonomy): Eukaryota > Metazoa > Chordata > Aves > Galliformes > Phasianidae > Lagopus > Lagopus leucura. Next base: position 12,490,677 of record NW_024962250.1, on the reverse strand, counting down.
TGACAAGATACCCAGGCTCCCTTTTGCGTAAGCAAAGGTATCTCAGGAGGCCCCAACAATTCTCATGAGACACAGAGGGGAAAAAATATGCAAAAATGTAACAAGTTTCACTTTCAAAGGAAAACAACATTTCCTCCCATACATTTTCAGTATCATTAAATTGAGACAACTGGTACAAGTCTGGTAGCATGTCCACAATTGAGGGATACAGGCATCCAGACTCCACATATTGCTTGGGCTCACTGCACAGTGACAGCAAGAGTTATCTGCTGAATCAAGTTGGGAACTGTCAGAAGCAAAATTTTCTATAGCTAAATTCATGGGAGGTTTTTTGAGCATGGTCAGCATATCTTAATCAACTGCAGGACTCCTAATGTGTTGGAAAGGGGCTTTGTTGTTGTTTGTAATGCACTTATTTACTCAAGAAAGCTCAGCTCTGATTCAGCATCTGGTTCTCATTGAGGGTCAGCTTTTTTTAAACCAAGCTTTCCAGATGGGTTGACTGAAGCACAACGAGGTCAAGAGACTTGTCTGAGGTCATACAGCAAGTCAGTGGCTCTGCTTGGACTGGAGCCCGGAATGGTTCAAGGCTACTACTCCTTGACTCTTAAAGACACAACTTCATTCCCCCATGAAGTGATCACTACGAAGAAGACATGGTCCCCTCAAAAAAACAGTCCCCTCAAAGCTGCCGCTTGATGTGATAGTTATTTGTTAAAACCTGTAGTGTTCAATGTCTGAATGGATACAGGTCAAACTAGAGGGATGTAATACTGATATACAGTGTCATCCACCTCGGTCTTACATAATATACATTCTCCTATAGGGCAGCTCTGCAGTGCTGCTGCAGTCCGTATTTTCTACTCACATTCCACCCAGCAGCGCAGCAGATCATTAAATTTACTGTCAGGCAAAGCTGAAACCTCTCCTCAAAGCAAGAGAGGTCAATTGAACTCAAGACCTGTGGAAGAGCCTGAGCACTTGTTGCTATGGACAAGGAAGCCTGGCACAAGCAACACATCCCTGCTGACTGACCAATAGGGACTCTAAGCCCAGCTCTACTCCTCATAACCACCAAATGCACCCTTCAATCTATGCCACAGGCTGGACAACAGTCAGCAACTCAGACAGAAGGCACACAGATCCCACAGCAAATGCATGCTTGCTCCAAATGAAGAGGAATGCAACTGCTGTTTGATTCTCCCATAAAAAGCATGACTCAGCTCTGCACTGTTTTCAAAGGGGCAGAGCAAGAAATGTGGAATGAGGCTACACAGCCTCAGACAGGTAAGGGCTACCCCTAAAGAGCTTTAGAAAACATAGATGGTCTTGCATGTCATTCTAAAGAGCCCTTCTGAAACTGGATTAACCTCTAGCAGGGCTCTGATGCTCACAAACATTGAGCTTTGCTCAAGTCTTTCCTATAATAAATTCAGCACCTTAAAAAGATTAAAGCCACAGAGTGCTAGGGAATGTTGTGTTACTGCTCTAGCACTGTTCTAAGGATTAAAAAGTCAGGTTTTAAACCACTGTATTCTGTTTAATACATTATTAGCAAATAAAACCCTGAAAATGGTGTACATGCCAAAAGCAAGCATAGGTGCAGCCAACTTTCTTATTCTTACAAGATGCATACCCAAAAATCTTTTGCATAGCCAAGAACCACAAAACAAACACCACATAGCCAGCGAGCACAGGGAAGAGATAACAGTGATTCTCTAGGGCCCCCAGTGTGGGATGGGGTTAGATTGTGCATGCAGATGAGTCCAATGACAACTCAGTGACGTCAACCTCAGCAGCAATTGCCTGTTCAGTTTCCTCTCACGGCCAGAGAACAACCAGCAGTCCTTGTGTCAACACAGCCCTGTTGCTCCAGGAGCAAAAGGAGAGCCATACCTGAACTGCTGGATTGTCTCACAGAACTGAAGAGCCAAGTGAGGGCAAATCTTGAGCTGGCCACGTGACTTACTCCAACACTGAAAGTCTTTCCTAACTCCTGCTGAATGAGAGCATACCTTTTCTTTTCACAAGTTCACAGATAAGATGTTTTGTAGTCTCCAAGAAGAGGCACAGCTTGTTGAAAACCAGACTTGCTCTCTCTCAGGACTTCACAAGACCACATTGGTGTGACTAACCTTGTGGTTTTCTAAATCTGATTCTTTAGATCTGATCTGATTCTTTGGGATCTGATCACTTTGGAAAGTTGGTTTTGACCAGCTGTTTGAGACAGGTTGGAATGGGGCATCCAAATCTGTGTTCAGTTTTACAGCAAGCTAGATGACAGCCTGGTTTTCTGTGTCTCAGACTGCCCCACAGCACACTGTAAGCCACTCCATGCCTCTCCAGAGGCAGACTGCGTGCTTCTTCAGTGCCAGGCTGGAAAAAGTCACTGCACACAGGACACAGGGGCTGCATGCAAACCAAAACCAAAAGCCATAGGAAATCCTCCATGCAGGACTTGGAGGGGACTGGACATTTCAACAAAAAACTCCATGGGGAACAGCGCCTCAGACACTAGTATGTGGTTCAGTACTTAGTTTCCCCGACAAACAAGAAAGAATCCCCCAAGCAGATGCAAATGCCAAGGCCTATCCCAGGGTCGGGCTGTGGAGAACCACTGGCTGAACTATTCCATCCTCGGCTACGTTTCTGGATTTCTTCGGTTTTGTTTTCAAATGTAAATGGCTGAACAGCTCCCCCCCTTTACAACTTGCTGCTCTTCCAGTTCAAACAAAGGCAGCAGAGCTCCTCCTCCGCTGGCTGCAGGATTGGGTAGTGCAGGCGGACGCCTTTGTTTACTAACTCTCCCACATGCTTGGCCGGCACGCACTGGGCTGGCCGGGCAGCCCTCGCCGCAGCCCTGCGTGCAGCGCAGGAGGCTGGCAGCTACCCGCAGCCCGAGAGCAGCAAAAGCCAGACCAGGGGCAGCTTCACAGGGCCGCTTTGGATGGGCATTCTTGGATGCGTTTCCAAGGCATAGATATGAGGTAGGTTCGCTCCCCGAGATGCAAGGGGTCAAGTTACAACCAGTTCCACCACTTCACTCCAGGGCTCCTCCGCTCTGGAGACATTAGCCTTCCCTTCACGGAGACAATCTGGCTGTAGATAGCTATTGTGATGAAAAGGTGGCGCTGGGGAAAACCCCGTTTCAACCAACACCACATGCTAAAAAGCTTGTGGTTGCTCATCGTTTTCTGTAATTTGCAAAATCACATTCATAGCCCAATCCACCTTTCTACAGGTTAATCTTCCTGTTACAGCTTTAACCTTCCTTTAAGAACAGTCCTGTTTCTCCTTTCTCTTTCTTATCACAGAGACAACTAAAACTTTGCCCTGCCACAAGCCACGTCCTCTGATCAGGGCAGAGCTCCTCACTTACCTTTGAGAAGAATTACAACGGACTCCAAGTTAACAACACCAACACATTTGGAATGAGATAAGCTTCTTGTCACTCTATGAAGTCAGCAAGTGTCAACTTCTTCATATGCACATTTGGATACACACTGCAACACCTTGCTGGACTTGCATACAAGTAGGGAAGTGCTGCCAAACTCTGGTCACCAAACTCTGCACAGCTGGAACTTCTATTTGTTTACCATTCAGTAGAGAAGGGAGGGAGAACGGAGAAAGAATCTAGATTTTTAAGGGACTTTGCTTTTATTTTCTTTCTTTAAAAAACAGCAGAGCTCTTTTTTCTTTTTTTCTTTTTTTTCTTTTTTTCTTTTTAAAGCAAAGTAAAACAAGATTCTGTTTTTCAGACCTGATGGCATTTTACAGCTGTCTTTTGTTGTGAGGAAGTTGGTCACAAGTCTGAGATAATAGCTAGGACTGTCTCACAGAGGAGTTGCTATCAAGTCTAGCATGATCATAATACACTCTAATATTTGAGACAGCTATCCCTAGACAACAAAAGTGCCAAAACAGACTCTAGGCTTGCTGTCATCTCCAAGATGAGGAACTTACACAAGTCACAGCCAACCAACTGTATCACAGAAAACATGATGCTGGTGGTAAGGATAGCAGAGAAGAAAAGCAAAATGCTAGGGAAAGCATCCGTGACCCTTTTGCTGATGAACCAGGAGAGCTGGAATAGCAGACAACAGCAGCTACCTTCCCAGACAATAAGTGCAGTTCTATACATGCTCTTCCTTCTACCTATCAATCTTTCAAAGAGAGCCATCAATCTAGCATGAGCAAAATACATAAGTATACCATGCTGTTTTGTCACTGCTGGCAGCCTATGGCTGCCTTAGGCCACAGCTTGCTTAGCCAAAGCCTGGAGCCAGTCTTCTGGAGCACCACTCTCAGATAAGAAATACCCCACCTTCCCCTGAGGAAACACCCTACCCGCTGTATGTGGAGCCGGTGGAACTGGTCTGCAATGCACTGCAACTTCCGTGCAATCTGCACCTCAGTACGCGCCTCCCGCTGACCTTCCTGAGGCTCTTCTTGGAGATCTGGATCCAATGCAAAGCCAACTGGGGGGACATGTAAGCGGTAACCAGCATTCCCTACAAAACAGAGACCAGAAGAGTCATTCTTCTAGCACAAAGAATAGTTCTTTTATTCAGTATTACACTTCAGGCATACAGAAAGAGTTGCACATAATCCTATTTTTTTTTTTAACTCATTTTAAAGTCCAGTTTCTGAAGCCAAACAATGTCTGCATATACCATAAGCATGCAGTACAAATTTAATTTGCTCGGCTTTTAATTAGTTTTATAACAATTAAGCATAACACTGTGTTATCAGTGTTATCAAATGACTGGTAGGATCTTCCACTTGGCTCTTTTTGCTTGTTTATGGTTCAGACAAGTGCAGAGGTATTCTTTTTTCTTTAATGACAATTTTACATTTCTTCCAACATCTTTGCCTTAAGTTTAACCCTTTAAGGGTTACTGTATGTTTTCCTTCAGATTTTTCTCAGTTGTTTTCTCTAGTGTTCAGTGGGACTGATTTGAATTAAAGCTGGATTGGATACACAGTACTGAGTGGTGCCCCATCAGTTATCAGTAAAGTGCTACTTATTCAACAAGTTTAATTCCAGTAAAGAGCTTGAAGTCTGTACCATTAAGTGGGAATTTTTGCATTTTCTTCTCTTCATTGCAAACCTTCAGGAGTCTTTCTTATGTGGATGAGTAGCACAAGAGGTTTAAAAAAAAAAAGTAGGTAATTGGTAGGATATGACAGATGGTGAACATTTTAATGCCTGGCAGCAAAATAAACTGACAGAATAAAGTGCAAAAGAAAAAAAGTGGAAGTATCAAGTACAGCAGAAGCAATCAGCAAGTGCCTAGTTCTTGCAGTGACAAGCAAGGGTAAGAAAATACAAGTTGCCACTCTTTAGGGAATAGGACAAAAGCAAAATAATTTAAGTCTTTTAATTTAAAGCTCTAATGAAAGAAATTGTCTGGCTGGGGAAATGCTGAAGGGACAGTTTCCTTGCTGAAAAGCTGGTGACATTGGAGTGCTCTTACCATAGAAGAGTCTCCGGGGCTCTTCAGTGACTCCACAAGGCAACATAACATCCTGACTGGAAGAGGACGGGCTGAGTGTTTGAGTTGCCTTGTCCTGCTGCTCAGGATGCCTGACACCGGGACCACAGCAGTGTGTGAGGGGAAATAGTTGAAACCTCCCCAGAAGGCAGCTGTAGGACTGGTTCTGTGTGAAAATGCCAGTTGCAGTCATCTCACCAGGCTGACCTGCAAGTCCAAAGTCATCAGAGTGAAACACGTCATCGTCCAGCCCATCCAGGCTAGAATAGTCCTCTTCCAGGTATCTGGGGCGATCCATTGCTCCTGCAATAAAGAGACATTCAAGGAAACAGCTAAGACACAAGAATCACATCCAGGAGACAATGCCTTCTGCTCCGACAGTAAAACACAGCTCTTGCTTCCACATCTGCTTCCCCCTCCCTCCCAGTGCAGTCCATCTGGGTGGGCATGAGAGGTGAGAGACTCAGTGGTAAAGATTGGGGCTTTGCAGAAAGTCTCTGTGTGGTTGGCCAGAGAGAGCCAAATTTCACATGTCTGATATTCCACCCAGGGCTCCAATCCCACAGCTGGTCACAGGGCAGGAGCCAACCCCCAACTTCAGCACATAGAAGCTGAAGACACTTGGTTGTAAAAACAACACCAATCCCTCAAACAGTCTTGTGCCAGTCAGCTTCTTTGGGGTTTGCTCTGCTTTGGCATGCTCTACTTGAACTGTATGTTTGGCCCCATTCACTTTTTCCCCCATCTGCTGAAGTAGAGTTCATAATCACAAGGATGCCAAGTTTTTAAGAAACCTTGGTGGCTGCAAAGCTCACAAGATCTGGCAAAGCTGTTCCTGTGAAGTTCTCCACAGCTTCCCAGTATAAATCAACCTTCCCTTCAGCTTCCCACTTCTTCCCTTGGCTTAACTCAAGACATGTCCCAAACTTGGCAACACAGCCACTTCACTACCCCTCTTACCCTCAATCCTACATGCACTGTCAGTGTGTCATTTTGCCCTACTACTAAAGAAAAGAAAGAAAACAAACAAACAACAACAACAAAAAAAACACATTTGCCAGTGTCAGGCTTTAAAGCAGGACTTCTGTAATCACCATAGCAAATGCTCCTGAGCTCTGCTGCAGCACAAAATGGGACAAAGATGGTGGAAGAAAGAACTCAAACCCTAAATCACTGTTTCAGAGCTCTTTGCAAACATACAGTAATTAGAAGCAGATTTTCCAGAAAGCCACAAGTCCCTTTACTGTTACCTGTGCATCTAACCCCATTGGAAGACAGTCTCCTAAGAGATCCATCTCCAGGATTTCCACCCAGTTCCAAACAAGGCAGTGAAATTCAACTCTTCACGTCTCTTCCTTTGCTCTGGTTTGCGAAGCATTTAACAGAATGGAAGACTAGCAAGAGGAATTTCAAGCCTGAAGGAGACATTAATAATAATTTTATAAGAATGCGTTCAGTGCTCCCCTTGGATCTCCCATCTCCCCCCAGGTGAGCTGCACTGACACACCAGCATGTGAGAAAAGACAAAGGGCCTGACCAGGGCATGAGCTGTGTGCACAGGGCCTCAGCTGATGGGCATATATTTGGGTTACTGCACCCCAGCAGCTCACATGGCCCTCCACCAGTGCCAAAGGAAGCTTGCAGAATGGACAGCAGCACCATGGATGGATGACAGCCGCGCTGCCTTCGTGTAACATTCACAACAACCTCATCAACAGCTTAAGGGCAGAGCACCAAAGGGAGTCACGGGTCCTGAGACGGCGGCACAGATCTTCTGCCAGCTCTGCCATGGGAGCACATCTCCTGACAGAGAGGCAAAAATGACCGCGTTTTTCATCTTCACAGCACGGTTTGCCAAGTGTAATCCGTCATGGCCCCACTGGGACACACACGATCATCACAATAAAGTGCAACAAAGGCACAAAAGGAGGTTACAAAGAGCAAGGTTTACTGGTCCTCCCACAGCTGAGGAAGACTTCAGATCACTTCGGAAATGCTGCAGACAGAGCGCCAACGCAGCGTAGAGGACAACTTACCCTAGAGCTCACTTCAGTTCTTCCCAAGAGCCCAGAGCACAGCTCAGCGAGCAGCGGCCGCCGAAGCCGAGAGCCACCCGGGGCAGCGGCGGACTCACCGCCCGGCCGCGCTCCCCCAGCGGCGCGTCAATGGGATTCCTCCGTGCTACGGTCACATGCCGGCGCTGACACCGCGCGGCAGAGCCGGGGGAGGGCTCAGCACACGTGCGTGCCAGCGTCCAAAACAAAGCCGGCGGCTCTCGCTCGGGCAGCGACAGCGCCTTAACTCCTCCCTCCCCACGACACTGGAGCTCTCCCCAACGAGCGACGATCCCGGCTCCGGCGGCCGGGGCTCCCCTCGGCACCCCGCAGCCCGAGGGGCTCCGAGCCGCCCCAGTCTCCCTCGGTCCCGCGCCCCTCCCCAGTCCCACTCATGCCGCTATCCTACAAGGAAGCGAGCCCTGGGCGGCCGAGAATCGCACGCGGTGCCCACGCAGGGGCAACGGGGCGCGATCGGCAGCCCCGGGCGCACACGCACGTAACCCGCCGCGCCCGCTTTGCCTTGCACCGCCCGGGCTACCCAGAGGCGCACCCACACCCCGGCGGCACTGTCACGCCGGCTCCAGCGCGTTGCCGCCCGCGGGCCTGGCGGCGAGGAGGCTCCCCAGGCACTCACCGCCGAGCGGGCCGGGCCGGGCGTCCCGCGGGGACGGGGGCGCCCCAGCAGCCGAACCGTCACCGCGCCTCCCCGCCGCCAAACTGCCACCGCCGCCGCCGGGCGAACCGCGAACAGCTGACGGCGGCTCCGCCCATGCCGCGCGCGCCCCGCCCCCGCCCGGCGGCCAATGGGCAGCGGGGGGGCCGAGCGGCACCCGCCGCCGCGCGCGAGGGGGCCGCCCAGGAACGGCTGAGGAGAGGGGCGGGAGAGCGGGGAGAGCCGGGCTGATGCAGGCTTGGCCTCCGGGGGCGCGGCCGGGCCCCGCGCTGCTGGAAGTGCTGCCGTTCATCTTCTGCTCTTCGGCCTCTCTAAGCGTGGGGTTGGCGTCTTCTTAGGTGAACGGCGTCACTGGACGCGCGCCACCCGTCGTCGGGGGAGAAAACGATAATTTCAGTGGCCCCGGAACACGGGGATAGCCTGCACGGGAGCGGGAGCACCCGCCTCGGGGAGCAGCTGGGGCCCGAGCCTGAATGACGTTGGATCCGTGGCTGGGCGAGGAAGCGCCTCGCGGAGCCTGGCTGTCCTGGAGCGGTGCTGCGGAGCCGCTCGGCTGTACGGGTTCCGGGAACACCGCAGCGCTTGGGCGGCGGCCCCAGGTCGTAGCAGTGCCGCACAGCCCGGCCGGGGGAGCGCTGCGGGGAAACCCGGCGCGTTCGTCTACCTTTCTTATCATCGGTTTCTCATCGATTCATTCAAAGTGTGGGAAGGAGGCACGAGGCTGCAGAGGCAGAGCAGGGGGCTCAGCCAGCCCAGCTGCACTTGCAGTGAGGCTGTGGCGTGCAGATCAGAGACGGGACAGGTTAAAAAGGAGAACACTCCACATGTAAAACTGCTTTTTCTCATGCTCTATCTGAGGTGGGAATGAGGAGGGAATAAAAGCTTACATCTGTTATCGTTCAGTGGGACTCGCTGTGCAAGCGACTGTTGTGTTTAGAACCCTGTGAAGCTGCTCTCTGCCTGAGCCTAGTGCCACAAAAGTGATCCCAAGCCATCCAAGAGCAGAGCCATTGGCACGGATGGTCTGGGAAGCCGTTGGCTAGGTTTGAAATTGATGAGAGTTTGACTCCAGCAACAGCTAGTTGTTTTCAAACAAAACTTGTATTTCTTGGCTCTATATGACTTAGAAAATTCTCCTTCACTTTTGAAGAATGAATGTTGAGGGTTTTAGGCTCAGGGAATACTCTAGCACATTTGGTGGTTATTCCTGCATATGTGCAGTACACAGAGCTAAACACCTAAGCTAATAAGGATAAATTCTTAACAGTGCCTCCTCACTGAGGCACTTAACAGGAGCCCCCTCAATAAGAACATTCAGAAAAAGATGAAAGCAGAGACTCAGTGTGCCAAACAACAGCTTGCTGTTGTTTTGCTTACTCCGCCATTGTCTGTAGCCATAGTTTCTCCTGAGTGCAATAGCAAAATCTCCCCGAAATCAGAGGTGCATCATCAAGCTCCTCAATTCAAAACAGGGCCTTGTCAGGTTGCCTTTAAAGCCTACATAAGGAGATCACTTGGAAGGGAGATTCTAAAACCCAGCTGGCGGCTGAGAAATGTTAATTGCTGTCAAGTCTGCCACACAGTTATTGAGGTAACTTAAATTCAGGGGACGGCTTTGATTGGAAACTGATTGGTAGCAAGGTGAATTACCCTGTGTTCCTCCTATGACACCCTCCTGAAAGGGTTCTGTGAGCCTCTCTGGTTGAACACTTCAGTCACTGTGATTTTGGGTGAGGTAGTTAAAATTGCCATTAATAGGTCAGCAAGCAATGCTCCCTCTCCAAGAAACCTGCTTATTTATAGTTCTTGTTCATTAGTTCATTTTTACTCTTACCTTTGCCAGAAGGACTGAGCTTCTTCATTATCAGAGGGTCACTGCACGTCTGACTTGTATATCACCGTCAAGAGAGAAAGAAAAACGGCTAATTTCTTTCATTTTCACAAGTCTGAATCGTAAGTTAACAAAGCTTAGCTGCCCACTTTTGGCAGTCTAGGGAATTAGGAGTGGTAGAGGAAGGGGAATGCTATCAATAAAAGCGACAAAAAGCACTCTATATCTTCAAGATGTTCAAATTTTGTCACAGTGATGGTCAGGCACTGGCAAAATGCCAGGCGCTGGAGGGCAACTTCTACTTGTAATTTGAATGTGCATTGCTATAAATAAAAAATGAATGCACTGCAATTCCAACAGCTTATGTCTTGCAGACTGAGTTATAACTGCCTGCTGGTTAGGCTCATTAACAGTAAAAACAGTACCTGATCGGCTTTGTTTTCATCTTGGTAAGCTGTAGTTGGGGCCACAATTTCAATCCCCAGAGGCTGCATTTTGGGAACTCCTACTGTGTTGAAAATGTATGGAGACTGAAATCTATGTATATAATCAGGCTGGATGGTAAGAGAGCTCAGGAAGGATATTTGTGCCTTTCAATGATTAAAAAAAAGATATGGCAGCATTTCTAAGAGAGGGGACTCAGAGGGATTCCTTGAGGAAATTAGACATTGTTAAGAAATGGCTCCGAGTAAATAGACCGAAACCAAGACAGAGACAGTGAGTCTGAAATGGAAAATTGTGAACTGAGGGCAAGTTATACCACCGAGTTGGCTGCATTCTGCAAAGAGAATTTCTACAATAGCATGGAGACGAGTGTCTTACCTTGGAACTGGAGCCACAGGGACAGATACTCTGCCAGATTTTTGTGCTCATTAATGTACGTGGCAGTAAGTTCATTCAAGAAATTAATCTAAAATCATGTGGAGTAGTGCTCCGTTAACATCTGTGGAGGGAAATATCATGCCAGCCTATTACCTTTTGATTAGCCCACTGTTGTGCTCAGAAGACTACTGAACAGCATTGCTTCTTTTATTTAGTTACTCCATTACATATCCCCTATGTGTCTTCAGAACTGTTTCTCCTTATTTTAGTGACAAAATGCTATTGTCAGCATTGTTCTGTAATTGCAGAATGCATTGTAATTTTAGGCACGGGTCTTGCAAGCTGCTCTGCCTGGGTGGGCTCCTGAAATCCACACAGGGCCATCTTGACATTGGTGGGGGTACTCTTTGCTAAAACCCCACCTTTGGAAACCAAAAGCCTGTATCATCTCAGTTTTCATTTCTATTTATCTAGCTCCTGTGGTTGCAATGGGGAAATTAAGAGTAGCCCAATGGATCATAAAGCTAAGCATGAACAGAAAAAATGCTTGGGGTTGATTATTTTGTTATCTTAAGGACATGGGGTCAATCTGATGATTTTTCAGGGGGCTTTGTGTGCTTAGAATTGGAAAACTTCATTCTGCCCTGACACATACCAACAGGCCTACTAGCTGTGTTCTACTACTGCAGAAACATTTTACTGTCATTGTATGACGCAGAAAAGCCCAGCTTGAATTTCAGGTTATGACTGTCCTTGCACATTCCTCACACAAGCTAACCTTGTGGAGAAAGCTGGCCTTTCTGTGACCGAAAGGCTCACTGGGTTCCATGCACAGTGCTGATAGGCACAAGTGCTGTATGACTGAAAAGGTGTATTAGAGAGCAGAATCACTTTCTAACTAAATAATACAGACAAGATATTGCTGCTGGGGTTTTCTTCTGCAGAGCCTTTTAAGAAGGCTCAGTGGGGCCTTTTAATTTCTCTCAGAGCAAACCTGAAATGCTCTTTTCTACCCAGATATTGGCAGTGTCTTGGGAAAACGCTTTACCTTTTCTCAGGCTTGTGCTCGATTCTTACTGCAAGGACCAAAGAAAGGAGTTTGCGTTTTGCAGTCAGTGGTGCCTATTGTCAGCTCTGCCTTACAGGCAACAAAATCAAGGGAAACACCAACAACTGAGATGTTGCTGACATGCACCTCTGTCTGTTCATCACTGAACATTCTCTTGTATGCTGGAATCATACAGAGCTTTTCCTCCCTGTCTTTTCTTTCTTTCTTTCTTTCTTTCTTTCTTTCTTTCTTTCTTTCTTTCTTTCTTTCTTTCTTTCTTTCTTTCTTTCTTTCTTTCTTTCTTTCTTTCTTTCTTTCTTTCTTTCTTTCTTTCTTTCTTTCTTTCTTTCTTTCTTTCTTTCTTTCTTTCTTTCTTTCTTTCTTTCTTTCTTTCTTTCTTTCTTTCTTTCTTTCTTTCTT